>NC_088873.1:35768036-35808210 GCF_032884065.1 Artemia franciscana
TCAACACTTCCCTCAACATTCTCTGAAAGTCTCACTTGAATACCCTTCGTCTTCTTGGAAAGTAAAGTTCAAACACGCATACCTTTCTCAATAACATATACTAGGTGTAAACAATGAACGTATTGCCTTACAGCCCTTGTCCTGAGGACTGTGGGGGAGGTTGACATCCCCAGAGACATAATTACCCGACCTTTCAACAAGGATGAACAAAATAGCTCTCTTAAAATTTTGATCGGATACGTTTTGAGGAGCGATAGGCTTGGGGGAGGGGGCTAATTGCCCTCCATTCACTTTTGACTCTTGAAACAGGCACTAAGACTTCCAACTTCAAATCAAATAAGCTCCATCTGATCCAAAGTTTAAACAACTAACCTTTCCATAAAAAAATTAAATGCCCCAAGCATAACTTACAATCCTTAACGATGGGCTCTGGGGGATTGTATCCACGCTAAAGACATAGTTATATGATTTTTGGACTATTGGTAACAAAATGGCTATCTC
Organism: Artemia franciscana; assembly: GCF_032884065.1. Taxonomy (NCBI): domain Eukaryota; kingdom Metazoa; phylum Arthropoda; class Branchiopoda; order Anostraca; family Artemiidae; genus Artemia; species Artemia franciscana. The sequence continues at coordinate 35,768,538 of NC_088873.1, forward strand.
ACAATTTCAATTGAATAGGTTTTGGGAAAAGAGGATGTCAGGGAGAGGGGCTAGTTGCTCTTCATCATGTTTGACTCTTAAAAAGGAACTAAAACTAAATATTTCAAATCAAATGAGCCTCTTCGAAAGCTCACACGATTACCTCTTCCATAAAAACCTTATATACCCCTGAGACATAACTTACAACCCTTACCCCCAGACTCTGGGGGATTCTGTCAACCTCAAATGCCTTATTATATGATCTTTGGACTATTTTTGAACGAATAGCTATCTAAAATTTTTTATCAGATGCTTTTCGGGAAAATACGAGGTGTGTGTGTGCAGGGGGGAGTATCTACCCTCCGATCAATTTGGCTCTGAAAAAGGGCACTAGAACGTCTGATGAACAATCCAATGAGCCCCCTCTATAGTTCATACATTCACCCTTTCTATATATACCTTAGATCCCCCAGGGCATAACTTACAACCTTTGTGCTGAGGGATGTGGGGGGGAGGGGGGGTGTCTTCCTCAACGACATAATTTCCAGACCTTTCATTTACGTTGAATAAAATTACTAACTCAAAATTTTGATTGGATGTGTTTGGGAACATCGTGGGCGTGGGAGGGGTTAGTTGCCCTCCAATTATTTTTGACTATTAAAAAGAGCACTAGCCCTTTCAATTTCCAATTTAATGAGCCTCTTTCAAAGTTTATATGATATCAAATGGCCACCTCAAAATTTCGATCAAACGCATTGCGGGAAAACATGAGGTGTGCGTGGGAAAGGGGGTGATCCACCGCCCCCTCCCCCCCCCCCCATCACTCTGAATCTCAAAAAGGGCACTAAAACTTCTGATTACCAATCCAACAAGCCCGCTCCAAAGCTTATACGATCATCCTTTCTATATATATATATATATATATATATATATATATATATATATATATATATATATATATATATATATATATATATATATATCATGAAAAGAGAAATCACCAATGCAATAGCACAAACACAAAAAAAAAGAAAAAAAAAGAGAGACAGAAGGAGAAAAGGAATATTGTTTTCCTAAATTAGTGATTAATATAGACCAGCACTTGAATGAGGCCTTAACCCTACTCATCCTTACAATCACATAGGTCAAACAGCATAGCCACACACAATCAACCATAAAGAATAATCCATGGACAGGCAGTCATGTCGTCAATAAGTATAAGTCGTCATTTACCAAACAATAGAAAAAATAATATAGACAAATAATTCAGAGGCAACACCCAACATAAGGGCTCATCAGGAGAATACACTGGCCTATATAGGGTTTCGCCACTCTAAATTCTCTACCCAGCACAGTTTTGTGGCTACCACAGAATATCCATGGCATCCCCGCGTCAGGCATCACCCCCAAAATATATGCCTATGAAAGAAAAAAAAACAACAGCAAATGTAAAACAACCAAGTAAAACCAAAACAAGCTTATCCTGTTAATATATCCCTCCCTTTAGCAACAACAGGTAAACTAAATATTATAAATTTTACCAAATCACAAATATTAACACATTGCAAAAAACCTGAATGAACTAAACAATTATAGAATTCATCTTTACCATGTGGCTAATTTTTAAGAAAATCCGCTCAATTAGAAACACAATTCAAAATAAAGGGCGCTGCGACAACATTTCTCGAACCTCCGAAATTAGTTGAAAATTTCTTTAAGTAATTCTAGATAATTCTTTTGATATTTATTTAAAAGTTCGTTATAATGAAAACTAAATTTTTTAAATTGCCAAGTCAACTTATTTGCAGAAAAACCTCTTGATATCAATTTTTGGCTTAAGATTTTACATCTATTTTTAAAATCAATATATATATATATATATATATATATATATATATATATATATATATATATATATATATATATATATATATATATATATATGTATATATATATATATTATATATATATATGTATATATATATATATATATATATATATATATATATTATATATTATATATATATATATATATATATATATATACATATATATATATATATATATATATGTATATATATATATATATATATATATATATATATATATATATATATATATATATATATATCATATATTATATATATATATATATATATATATATATACATATATATATATATATATATATATGTATATATATATATATATATATATATATATATATATATATATATATATATATATATATATATATATATATATATATCTTATATGCCCCCAGGGCGTAACTTAAAAATCTTTCCCTGAGGGCTATAGGGGGGGGGGGGGGTTGTCATCCTCAAATACATAATTTCCGGAGCTTTCAACTACGTTAAACAAAATTGTTATCTCAAATTTGATTGGATGTGTTTGGGGAAATGGTGGGCGTGGAAGGAGTGTTAGTAGCCCTTCAATCACTTTCGAATATTAAAAAGAGCATTAGCCCTTTCAATTTCCAATCAAATGGGTCGTTTTTGAAGTTTCTACGACACGTCCTTCTATACGAAGTGCCCTCGTCTAACCTCTCCCCCCTCAAAAAAGTAATATAAATAAATAATACATTATATCCACATCACTGTCCACATAAGGAGCACTTTTGTGCTGGCTATGATTAGTTTAGAAAACGGGTCTATCACAAGAGCCAGAAGGTGTGACATCAGGAATGAATCTTGAAGATAAATAATTAGTGAGGTTGATAAATATAACGATTTTTTATGATGTATTTGTTGTTTTGACAAATATTATTTTAATTGTTTAAAGTTATCGCTATACTTAATAAAACACGTTAATGGATAATTTTTAGTTCTATATATTATACTTATTTATTTATATATAACTTCCAAACTAACTTTTCACCAAAAAGATCTATGCCTAAGGGTCAATAGATTCGTTTGATTATTAATAGGGGAGTTTCGCCAAATATTCCTTAAAAGTTTCACCTTAACATTCCTAGCTTGCGCAGTAGCAATAGTTGTAGCACCATTAGTAGCAGTATACGGATAGCACCTTTAGTTTCTTCAAAAAGGGCACTAGAACATCTGAAAACCAGTCCAATGAGCCCCCCCCCCGGAATTTGTACATTCACCCTTTCTATATATACCTTATACCCCCCCCCAGGGCACAACTTACAATCCTTGCGCTGAGGACTGTGGGAGAGGAGAGGGTTGTCATCCTCAAAGACACAATTTTCGGACCTTTCATTTACGTTAAACAAAATGGCTATCTCAAAATTTTGATTGGACGTGCTTGAGAACATAGTGCGCGTGGGAGGGGGTTAGTTGCCCTCCAATTACTTTTGACTATTAAAAAGGGCATTAGCCCTTTCAATTTCCAATTTAATGAGCCTCTTTCAAAGTTTCTATGACAACAAATGGCCTTCTCAAAATTTCCATCAAACGCGTTTCGGGAAAACATGAGGTGCGTGAGGGGGGGGGGGATATCCACCCCCTATCACTCTGAATCTCAAAAAGAGCATTACAACTTCTGTTTAGCAAACCAATAAGCCCCCTCCGAAGCTTATAGATCATCCTTTCTATAGATAAACCTTATATGCCCCCAGGGCGTAACTTAAAATCTCGCCCTGAGTGCTATAGAGGGGGGGGGGAGGTGTCATCCTCAAATACATAATTTCCGGATCTTTCAACTACGTTAAACAAAATGGTTATTTCAAATTTGATTGGACGTGTTTGGGGAAATGGTGGGCGTGGAAGGAGTGTTAGTAGCCCTTCAATCACTTTCGAATATTAAAAAGGGCATTAGCCCTTTCAATGTCCAATCAAATGGTTCGTTTTTGAAGTTTCTACAACACGTCCTTCTATACGAAGTGCCCTCGTCTAACCTCTCCCCCCTCAAAAAAAAATATAAATAAATAATACATTGTATCCGCATCACTGTTCACATCGGCAGCACTATTGCGCTGCCTATGATATTTTAGAAAACGGGTCTATCATAAGAGTCAGAAGGTGTGACATCAGGAATGGATCTTGAAGATAAATTATTAGTGGGGATGATAAATATAACTCTTTTTATGATGTTTTTGTTGTTTTGACAAATATTATTTTAATTATATAAAGTTATCACTATACTTAATAAAGCGCGTTAATGAATAATTTTTAGGTCTATATAGTATACTTATATTACAAGTCAATAGATTCTTTTGATTATTAACTGGGGGTTTCTGCAAAATTATTTATTATCTTTCTTTATGCGATTGGATAAAAACCTGACTGTGCTCATAGTCAACAAATTCTGTACAAATTAGAAGATATAAGTTTGTTCTACCTTCAATAGGTCCGTAAAAACTTTGTTTCAAATAGTAAAAGTTTCCAAAATAGCTAAATTTTAATAAGGCGCCTTTAAAGTAACAAAACATCGCTTTTTCACAAATTAAATAAGATTTATTTAGTAAACCAGCAATAAGTACAAATGTTTGCATGAAAGGATTATTTACAAACCCCGTAAGAGTTTTTGTGTACTGATAAATAAAGTGAGATGAAACAAGGTAAATCATTGAAATGACAGAAGAACAATTGAAAACACATTTTTATTGCTAATCTTGCTTTTCTGGCAGCTAACCTGGTTGAACTTAGCTGAAGTAAGGATGTTGGGACTGTTTTAAAAAATTTTCATTGTAGTTTTATTGGTCGTATGTTGTTGCAAGATTTTCTTCTTCTATATATTTATGTTTTGCTGAGGATGGCCCTTGGACATAGGGCCAAAATATTAATTCAGATTAGAAAAGAAATTTGTTACCTAATAAGAAAATTACCTCCCACTTCAATCAAATGTTTCGCTTTGATTCGGCATTTTTTGCTAATATTCGAGTCCGGAGGGGGTACTGTAATACATTTTTCCACCCTACCCTACCACCAACCCTAGGAGCGGCTCTGTCACGCACTCACACACACGCTCCTTTTCTTTCTTTGATTCTATGACTAGTACTGCCTCCAGCCTTGAGACTATACTTTCGTAATGAAATAGAAGATTGTTAGATCTTTGAGCAGTAAAGTCTTAGTAAAAGTACTCTTACGAAAAAGACGTAGGGCCTTGGACCGAAATATTCATTCAAATTAGATTTCCACTGTCTTACTAAAAGGATTCCCTATTATATTCTTCTTGTTTTTGATGTTTGTGATTTACAAACCTGTTGGAACTTCATGTTTTGTTCAGTCAAAAACTGTTTCAAATTCGATGGAGATTCCTCGAGCAATCTGAATCGGAAAAGGTCAGTTTCGTGCTGGACAAACCATCGTCGATTTTCTTCAGTTGATGAATAACCTAGTCGTAGAGCAAAATGGGACAGCTGGTCACGTTCACGAGCGTTCTGAACTTCTTCATCATTAATCCCACTCATCTGAAAGAAAAAAATATTTAGTCTGAAGAGGTTAAAAATAGACATGACATGTCTATGTTTCCTCAAATTTATTTAAAACGTTAGGTCTTTATGTGTCTGCCTTATCTTTAGAATCAGAAATCTTTCTTACCATATTTTCAGAACGATCATTGCACATTAACAAAAGCAGAAGAACTATCACAATGCTAGCAACATAATATTTATAACATAAATAACTTCCAAATACAAACAAACTGAGTTATTTTTCAAATATAAAGTAGAAATCAACGAAAAACAAACTCTTTCAATATTTAGGAAGGCGGGTGGGCCAAACTACCCAATAGGCTAGTATATGTTGCAGTCTCTCAGATTAACTATTTTTTTAGAAACAAAGAAACTCTTAAAATTGTAATCCACTGAGTGACTCATTTACCTTAAAATATACTCTACTAAAAGTATAGAAGTATACTATCTGAAAAAAGAATAGAAAAAGTCGTTCCAATTTTAGCCCTTTATGTGACCAACAGTAATAGACAATGGTCCTGAATCTCGTTTTATTATTAAGATGAATGGTGTCATTTTGGGGACACTTCTGCGGCTACTTCAGTATTTTGACGAATGGATCTGTGCTTAAAAAGAGCCCCAAATTGCTTTAACTTAAAGGCCTTGCCAGGGTTTTAAGTCAGTGGTGATGATAAGTAGCGAATGAGAAAAGAAGGATATTATTTGAACGTTTTTCACAATAATGAAAAGTGTGGTGCCAAATATAGAAAAGCGTAAAGCACGATCTCTAAATTAATATATATGCCGCAAGACTAGCGGCAAATTGTCAGGCGACAGTCTTGTGAGACTACCTTTTTGGGGGGTGTTTTCATTAAAAAATACCTTTTCATTGAAATAAAAAATATTCCCTTCTCTAAAGTTGGCATAGAGAGCCTTTCAGAGGGCTCTTTTATTTCATGGGATATTTTTGGAAATTAAGTTTTTATTGTGCTCTGAGAACTTCTATGTGTATTTTTATCCTCTATTTCCGTTTCCACACTGAGGAGGGTTAAGTGGAGGTCACGGCTGCAATATTTGCAATCTTTTCTTCTTTTTAATAACTAGTTGGAATTATCCTATTGTTTTCTTCGCCATTTTTTTTTTATTTGTCACGCTTAGCCAGTGTGGTCTAAGAAACTATTCAGGATAATTGTTTACCAAAAATTGGGCTTTTTGGCAATCCAGATGGGTTCAAACAAAACGCATGACATCCTTGAATTGGATGAAATATTTCATGAGAAAACAAAATTATGGAAGCGGGGAGGTATCAGATGGAGTGAAAAGTGAAGGTCTGAATAGACTGTGATGGAGGGGGAGCATGTGTGGCAGGTATTTTATATGAGGTAGTTTACAAAATTGAGGTTAGCTGATAATATAGTGGCATTAGAAATCCTGCACTAATCTTTGTCCAGACTCACAAAAAAATTTTGTTCTTATGATTTTTCTTGTTTTTAGTAAAAATCGGTACAGATATCCTACATCAGATTACAACCAGCGTTGTAAAATCACCGTAAAATAAAAACTCGATAAGTAAAGTTGGTAAAATAAGGTGCTCCCTTAGAAACATAGGTTAAAATTGGCGTTTTAGAATTGTCTGGTAGGCACAAGACCCATAGAAAATTTCTTTTTAAGCATCATTTTCAGCTTTTAATAAAAATTGTAAAGACTCTGATTTTTCTGGGCTTAAAAAAGGTAATACCCCTTCATCTATAATTTTAGTCTAGTTTATTCCTTTTGTAATCTTGTGCCTAGGATGATACTTCAGCAATTGGACAGTACCTGATTTCAGGCGTCCATTTTGTAACAAACCAAAAAAAAAAAAAATCAAAATTTACCGTTATTTGGGAATAAAATCATATTAGCAATTTTTTCTACATTTAAAACTAAAATATATTACCCTAACAGCCTGGCATATTTAAATAGCCATATTCAGCCACATTTCTCATATCATATTCATGCTGTTTTTCATTTGTCTATAAAAGCACTGAATGCAAGTATAAAATTGATTTACAACACATTGATGACTTTGAATAACTAAGCACGGGATCAGAGTAGCGGAACATTCAGTCATTTTCAAAGTCATTAAGACCGTCTTCAATAAGATTTAATGGTAAATCTAGTTCCTCCCCTTCAGATTACTGTGAAAATTGCAAGGTGTCATAAAATATATCGGTAAAATATGTAAGATACCGGTAAAAATATGCAAAATACTGATAGAATACATAGATTACGTCAAATACATAAATTACGTAAAATTGATAAAATACCAATTTTACTGGGGTTGGTAAAATCACGATAAAATATTTAAAATAACCAATTTTACCATGACCAATCTTACCAGTTGATAGCAGCAAAGAAGGCAGAGAAGATATGCAAAGAATTCTTCAGTCTGAGGACCTACGGATGGGGGGGGGGGCTATTCCCCTGACCCTGGCCTTCGGAAGTCCCTAAAAACTTGTAAAACTACCTTGTTATTTTTTTTTCGCATTCTCACATACTTTAGAAATAACTTGGATATGCATGAAGACAAAATAACCGTAAAAAAAGATACAAATAGGACTTTGTTTTTAGGTCACTGCATCCACTCCTTTGTCATGATGAAGGGATAGAAGGGCTGTTTTTATTCTTTTTCTGTTTCTTCTTTACTTACTTTATTTTTATGTTGTTAATAATGTTAATTAATTAATTAATTGAGCTGCTGCATAAAGGTCATTTAATGTTTAAGCAGTGAATATGTTCATTTAGTCTATTCTTTTTTTGTGGATTGTTGAATAAGGAATCAATAAAAAACCTACCCCCCCCCCCCTTGATCTCAGGTCACCTCCTAACCCTCAGGAGACATAACTATGACACAAACTCTTACTTCCAATCAACTTCAGTCAACAATTTACAGCCTCTTCTAGTATGTATTTGTGATAATAAAAATGTAGGGACCCCCCCCCCCCCAGAGAGGTTGGGTTGCACCTGTACACAAAGGTATCCAACACCCTCGTCTAGTATATGTAATAATATTTCTTTTTGAAAATAAGACGATTGCATGAGTACTTACACAAAATTTAGCCTACTTACAACTTTAAAATAAATTTTTAGATTTTGCTTCCTCAATTCGTCTCCGAGCTGGGCTCTCCATGCTTCTGAAAACTTAGATGTCTTTCCTAGATTCACTCTCTCTATGCTTCGAAGAACTGAAATTGGAAAAAGCAAAAAGTGAAATTCAAATTAACTAAAAAGTAGTCATTTTCAGGACTCAAGTAAATTAGAGTCTTTTACATAAAGTTTAAGCCAACTTGCCTTTTCTTTGCTAATCAAAACTGCATGGATCAGCAGTGCCACTGTTCAAAAATATATTGACTTAGAAAATTGGCTTACTAACAGAAAATAAATTTTTTGTCAAAAAATAGAGAGATAAAAAGCTTTAAAACCTTCATTTAAAGGGTTGATCAACTTCTAACCTTCATTGGCTTCTATGAATGCCTTAAAGCTATGAAATTAGTATTGCAATAATTCTAAACTAAAACAAAATGTCAAATTGCAATAAAATACATTTTGTCAAGATTTTCATGCACAAGAGACACAATTTAGGCTCTTGCAGAGTCACAGAGAACAACAACTTTTTGTATTGACTGGTCACATGTTGGAATACTATGCATCTCTCACTCAATATACATGATGTAGGAATCAATTGATGGTCTCACAATCATGCAAAGCACCATACTAGTTCCGAAAAAAAATTGAAAAAACATTGCCAACTGTGAGATACAGTGTTGCCTTTCAAGTTTGATATCCTTTGTGGTTCTTAAAGAACTCATCATGCCAGGCAAACATATACCACCTTAACACAGTTTGATATGCAAACAGTGTAATTAACATCTTGCAAAGTTTTTGCCTGTTTTAAAATCTTGCAAACTAGAAACTTTATGATAATTCCTTGGTCAGATTTTATAAGGCCAACACACTGTTCTTACCATTTTTGACATGCATACTAAACTTACCTTGAAGTAGCCACTTATTCAGTCAAGTATTGCACATTATGCAAACCCCTCATTTATATTGATCTGCCTCATAAGAGTGTAACTCCACACAGTGTAATAAGAAAAAGGGAGCCTCCATGCATCATTCTAAAAGATTTTCAGCAGAATAATATGAAATTTGACATAGTAATGCATTTGTGGTTTTTCAGAGCCCCCCTCCCCACCCCCTAAATAAAAGTATGTGTACTACCAAACTTCGCCTAGGCGAAATAAATTTTAAGTCCCAAGACAAACCTGACAGTCTCTCATCTGCAAACTTTATCAAATCATCTAATAGAATTGTTTGGTCAGGATGATCCTTATAAAATGACAGACCATGCTTGTAAAATTTCTTCTCAATGTTCACAGCTTTTCTTCTTAGATACCTCACTCCTTTCGTAACAGAATGAGGAGAAGAATACTCCATTGTGCCAACTAGAAAAGTATAGAGAAGACTTAGACTATGTTTCAGACACTTAAACAGTATGAATGTATTTCTGTAGATTTCATAAGAAAACTACATGTTTTTGGCTAAAAATTCTGACAATTTTTCAGGAGGAAGATTGGACTTTTTTTTTGTGTGTTGGTGTCTTTCTTTTATTTTTGTACTGAGATTCTTGAAGGTGCAAAGGCACTGCAAAATCTTTTTTTGTGTGTTTATTTTATTTTTGTTTCTTTCCTGTTACTTCCTAGCCATGGAGCCTTATGGTGGAGACTATATTGAAGTGTTTTGGAGTAAAATTTATTGTTGAATTAAACTCTGAACTCTGGAATCCTTTTGAGAAGCTCTCTCTCTAGTTGTACTATGGATTTTCAAAGGAAACATAACAAACATATAGTCACACAGCATGCTCTATTCCAAATTTCTTGAAAGCCAAAAATAGCTGAACTAAAGAAAAACTACCCAATAATATAGACAAAGCAAAATGTATCTAAGGATCTGGGCAACAATGCCCATGGATACAATCAGCCTTTAGTATATGCTATCCCTTCTATAAGAATTGCCAACTTCAAAATAAAGCAGATAACTTTACATGTTATCTGTGTCATGTTATCATGTTATCTATGTCCTCTCTATATTTGGTTTCCTTCTTCCTCCAGTTTCTTTCCTTGTGACGTTGTTCTGCTGGCACAGATAACTCATCAAAAATCGCTTGCATTTTAGATTAGATTCTCATAACCTTTCTTTGTAAGTTTATGGGCCAAGAAAGGTTTCCAGAGATTGCTACGGGCTGATTAGAAATAGAAATTTGAGAAAATTTTTTTAGAAACTCTTGTTATCTAAATACCAAAATTTCTTACCCAATTTTTCTTATATGGTAATTGTAAAGACAATAAAGGTAATTGTTGAGATGCAATACCAAAAGTAGCTTTATAGTAAGAGTCTCACTTTGTAAGAGTCTCAAGCTGATAAAAGGGGCATTAGATGATTTGGTGGATAGGTTGGTTCTAAAGAAATAACCCAAATTTTTGCAAAGATTCCAACAACAGTCAGATAAGGTTTAAAAAACTTGAGGTCCCTATTCAACCCTAGGAAAGAAATGCTAGGCTTCTTAGATTTAACCATAATGGCTCAAGCTAAATTCTCTCCCACATTCAGATGAACATGCCATACTGACCTAAAATAATCTATGGAGCAATAGATACAAGTATTGTAGATACATACAAGGTATGGGAAAGGGACCCCATACCTTGAAATAAATTGTAAAGACTGAAGTTCCAAATTTCTTCTTTCTAACGTAATATTGCATTGTTTTTCCCATTTAAAGTTAGAAGTTACATGAGCTTGATCCACCTCTTTGAGAGAAAAAAGCTAAAGAGGTGGCTGAAATTAAAAAGACCACTTAGAAAGGAGAAGCTTAATACATAGGACTTGGTCAAATTGGTAAACAAATCTAGTGTGTAAGCTATGCCAAATGTGCTATTGAGTATGTCCTCTGCTTTGGAAGGATTACCTCTAGAGTATTTCCCTAGGAAGGACATATTGCCCACACATGACATCTTGGAACTTTAGATGTCTTTGGCCTCTTAACTTGGCTTATGTGTCTGCATTTGTTGACATACTCTTGATATCCCTAATCAGAACTCAAAACCCTATCTTTACCACTGCATAGTATCTTGGCAACATCTTCCTAGGGTATATTTTTGGCCCTGTATTAATTCCAGAATATTCTACTTACCTAGCTCCATTACTTTCAAAGATGGCAAGAAGCCCCTAAGCTAGAATTTTACCCTAAAATCCGAAAATTGTTGCATACCAACTAACCTAGGGCTATATCCCATCATTAGGGGGGTCTAGGATACAGTTACACTGCAAGCAACTCTAAAATCCAAAAAAAAATTATATTCATCTTAAGTAGCAGCACTAGTTTATAGTTAGGCCTACTCACAGGACCACATTCAAAACTTTGATACTCTTAGGTTTAGTGTTTTTGCAGCTCTGTTTTTGTGAGATTTTCAGGGAAGTTCCTAAAAATTCAGGGATAGTAGAAGCACTGAGCAGAATGTAACTGATGAGCTTAAAGTAATGGAAAAGAGAGATGATACCAAACTCTCAGCTGCCATTCTGGGGAGAAATCAGAAAGTTTATAAGTGGCCAGAGAATTTCTTTGTTGTTTTAAAATCACTTTTCTATGAATAGGCTACATGGCAACTACATGGCATTTTCACAATAGCTAAAATGGTAAAATTCTAGTTTAGTGACTCCTTGCTATCTCAGAAAGGGGTTAAGTTAGGAAAAATTAAACTTTCAGGGATGGGTCTACAGGCTAAAGTATGTCCTGGGAAGGTATTTTGAAGTACACACCTCTACTCCCTCTCCCTCTAGAGGGTCCTGACCTTCAATGACCTTTAAAATATGTGGGTAATAAAAGTGAAACCTTGTAAAATAGATCTTCTGCTTGAATGAAGTACAACAAAATTGTTTTCAGCTTCACAACTTTGCTCAATCCAAATTTATAAGGTTTTAAAGATATGTAAATACATTTCCTATATTTTGAAGAAAAAAAAATATTGATATGGCCCAGAATTTTACTCAAATAACAGAAATTGCATTTTCAGAACTAAAGGCAGAGAAAAAGCAACTGGCAACTGAAAATTAAGGTAAAAGGTGGTTTTGTCAAAATTTCAATAGGTATAAACCTGTCATATAGGCAAATTTCAGGGCCCTCTAGAGGGAGGAGTGAGGTGGGTACTTTAAAATACCTTCCTGGGATATACTTTAGCCTGTAGACCCATTCCCAAAACTTTCATTTTCCTCGCCTAACCCCTTTCTAAGCTAGCAAGAAGTCAATAAACTAAAATTTTACTGCTAAAATTGGTCTAGGCTAGATTTTGTTAATAAAAATCACTTAGTGATAATCTATTGTGTACCCTGGCATTGTGCCCCTGGAAATAGGCCTCTTGGTAAACCCGGGCCTGCCTACTCAGAAGAAAACACATAAAATTCAAAAAAACAACATCAGAAAATCCTAAAATACTTAGGCTACTTATACATGTATCACTTCTGAGAGTACTCCACTTCACTTTACCCTTACCCCTTCCTAATGTGCAAATGTTTAGTCCAAATTATGCATTTCTTAAGCATTTGGTAATTATTATTTTCATTAGCCTAGTTTTAATAGTAAGATGTTAGCATAAAAACAAATTTTAAGGAATTTGTAAAGAGCCTGGAACCCCCTTGAAAGTGACATTACAGCTAGGATAAACTGACATCATTTTTAAGGGTTTTGTGACCCTTTAAAAAATTCTGCAAACATATTTTTATGCCAAGATTTTGTAGGATAGTTAATATTAATGAATAGTTACCATTAAAAATAAGCTACAAATGAAATTCTTTTTTCACTAACTAGCCTAGTTTGTTTTTTTCAGGAACAAACTTTTAAACTATTGGTTACTATGAGGTGTTATGAGCTCTTCTAGCCCTTTAAGGGCTGAAAATGTAGGCCTAATGTACCCCAGAAGCAGTTATTGGATTTTGAAAGGGAATAAAAAGGCATCAAATGATCTATTCACTAGTATTCTTGCCAATAGGCCCTACTAAAAAGAGATATCAATTCAAATTTCCCGCCAGAAATGTGTTTTTACAGATTCTGCCGCCTGTTTCAATCTAACATTTCAAACAGTGTAACAGACAGTAAGTAAGGAGCAGTCCATTGACAAGTGGAAGCCTGGAACTATCAAACACATCAAAGCAGGGACAAAGCTAAGGGGATTGGCAGCTTATTCTTGATAAAATTTCGTGAGGCACTTTTTGATTTGATCAAATAAAATCTAAACCAAAATTCTCCAGCCCCAGAACGTCCCAACAATTAGGGGCGAAGAGTAAGCACGCATAGGGGAGCGATAGGGATAGAAGATTGGATGGGTGAGATTAAAGGAAGAAGTTCTCCACCCTTAGAAACATCTATAGAAATACCCGTAGGAAACACTTTGGAGCATCTGTTTCAGACTCATCTGAAGTGCTTTGACAGAAGGAGCTGACTTAATCTGAGAATCCTCAAAAGATGGTTACAATGTCATGACAACACGAGAGGATAGTCTTTCTGAGCCTTAAACACCATAAGCAATATTTTTGTGTGGTATTATAAAGCATTTGTATTCGAGTACTTTCATATTTATTACAGTAAATCTTTTATTCCACTTTTCAACTTCAATGTTGAAACCGTTTGCTTCAACTTCCATGCTATTAACCGCTTGTCTTTTATTTTTTTGTTAGGGATATTTGGACTGATTCATGTTTTATTATGAATCGATTAGGACGAATCATTGAAATGTTTAGAAGAATCTGTGAAGAAGGTTCAAAATTTGAAAGCTGCTAGCCGAGTTCAAGATTCTTAGCAATAGCGAAGTTTTGTGAAAGATGGATATCCAACATTATGCGTCTACCGCTATTGAGCTGTTTTTTAAAGATTCTATTTCCCTTGATCATGCATTGGAAAGGATGAATTGTTTAGATAAAATTCATTTTAATTTCTGCCTTTATACTTCCCCACCGCGACGATTAGTTCAACCAAACTGCCAAAGATAGTACTAGTCAACCTAAATGCCTAAAATATGCGGGGACCATGTCGCTATCCGAGAATCACCGTGCCCTACCGCGACTTTAAAATATGCGTTCTGCCCGGATTTCGAAAAAGTGCGAGCGAGCTATATAATGAACTCTGCGACAGTTTAAAAATCGCTAAAGAACGTTGTGTCTAGAAACAGGATAACAGCCTACTTCTGAATCCACTCCTGGCTGAGTGGATTGGTGCGCTGGTTTCAGGATCCTTTGTCTAAGAGGACCAGGCTTCGAATCCTAGTGTACCCAATTATTCAGTTTGGGACGGGATCAGTGGTGTGATTCTGTAACCTCAGCCAGAGTCGACCCAGCTCTAAATGTGTACCTGGAGAAGTCTGGGGAAGGTAAACAGGAAGGGTGTGCGAAAGCACAGGATGGTTGGCCCCAAACCCCCCATCGCACTTCCTGGATGAAGGTCCAAGAAACGGAGATCAGCACCGCCGGTAAGGACTGTAAAGTCTAATGCCGTATTCTTTACCTTTTTTTACCTCTGAATAATGTCTTGACATTTTTTCGCAAAATTTACTGGTACAATCCACAGAAACTGGATTATATCCCTGAAATGTGTAACAATCAAGATGATCTGGGCCTTCAAGAGCCATTTGTAACGGCGGAACATTACGGTTTACTTCAGATTGCTGGTGAAAAAGTACTTTTATCCCCAAAGTGACACGTCATTACTCCAGGGTACGCCCTTGCAAGGAGCAGGTTTTATGGCTAGCAAAGTTTTCGGTAAAAATATTGAGCTTTATGAATATTATATCGCAACCCAAGCCTAGGTAATTGTTTACCTCCCAACAACTATGAACACTATGGCTTCTGAGAGACGGCATTTCCAAGCTTCCACACAACAATAACGACTTCTGAAAAAAGTTGAAGATCAGTGTATAGTCGTTTATAGTGATTTACAATGTGATATCTCTGGCATTGATCCTAGCAAACTTGCAAAAATATTTATGTCCAGTGCGCCAGACGATCTGCCATATGTTTAAAAACCCAATTCATATGGTTATATCCATTATTCCTGACCATGCATTGGCAAATCATAACCTTGAGAATCCTATTTACTTTGATTCTGAGCATAGCATGTTTTTTGAGCAAAGTTCAATTCAGGAAGGTTACTAGGTAAAGAAACAATAACTTTCACACTAAAACTGAATGTAAAAGAAATTAATCAATATCAGTATCAGGCCCACTGTGACAAAACTCTAAGGAAAATCAAAGCTTCGTTTTTTTTTTATTGAAGAATGGTTCGTCCGGTACCCTAGCGTTGTACTTGTACTGCTGTGAGATAGTCGATGCCATGAAAGTGCTGTAGTCAGCATCCGATCTTGAAGCAAGCATTCGAATAAGGATTGGCAAGCTGGGTCGTAATAAAAGTCCTCCTCTGAAAGATGCTAAACACCAATCAAACTTTGGTACTTCTACTCGAGCCTCAAAAAAAAGTGTATAATCTATCAGTTTAAAACTTAAAGCTTGCACAAGCCACCGAGGCTTTTGTGCACGCTCTTCTTTCAACTAATGATATGTAGAAGTCTATTAAGTAGAATAAGAATTGTAGGCAGTTAAATAGCTTGCTCGAAGATAAATGAGCAAAATGTCGTGCGGCATAATACTTGGAAGCTCAAGGGAGGTATAGCGTCTGGTATGGATGGAATTGTTAGCGAACACCTTCTTAATGTGTTGCCAATACTCTTTGAGCACATCACCTTCCGGATGTGCATTGATTTAGGAGCGGTCCCTATTTTTTTTTCTTTGTAGCGGTGTTGTCTCGAACATTTTGAAAAAAAAACAGAAAACAAAATATGTGTGCCATTTACCATCGTAAAGTATCAAGTAAAGTTTTGCAACACATAGCACTTTCTGAAATGGGGTTTAAATTTAAATTGGAGAACGCCAGTTCAAATCATGCGAGCGCGATAGCACTGCCTAAGTAAAGAGAAATGCAGACACAATGCATTATTTATTTATTTTGCTATATATATTTTTGGGGGTTTG
The DNA here is from genome assembly GCF_032884065.1 of Artemia franciscana. NCBI lineage: Eukaryota > Metazoa > Arthropoda > Branchiopoda > Anostraca > Artemiidae > Artemia > Artemia franciscana. Next base: position 35,785,003 of record NC_088873.1, read on the forward strand.
TTTTAGACAAGGGCACTTCGTATGAAAGGAGTTGTCACAGAAGCTTCGAAAGAGGCTCATTCAATTGGAAATTGTAATGTCTACTGCTCTTTTTGATAGCCAAAAGTGATTGGAGGGAAACACCTCGAAGCCCATCATTTTCTGAAATATATCCAATCAAAGTTTTTAGATAGCTATATTATTCAGTGTAGTTGAAAGGTCTAGTAATTATATTTCTGAAGATTACCCCCCCCCCCCACAGCCCTCAGGGAAGAGCTATAAGTTATGCCTCGGGGACAGACGAGGTTAATACGGAGTGTGTGTACGCATAAACTTCGGAGGGGTCTCATTGGATTGGAAATAAGATGTTCTAGTGCCTTTTTTACAGTCAAACTGATTGGGAGGCAACTAGCCCCCCAGATAGCCTATTTTCTTAAAATAAATTCGGTAGAAATTTAGAGATATCAACTCGTTCAAAAATAGTCCAAACATCACATAAAAAGGCCTTTGGGGTTGACACGGCACTCCATCTGGGGCAAGGATTTTAAGTTATCTTCAGGGGTCATATTAGGTTTTCATGAAAGAGGTGGCTGTTTGAACTTTAAAGAAGGCTCATTCGATAGGAAATTTAAAATCCAATTCCCTATTAAGAGTCGAAAGTAAGCAACGATGATTAGCCCCCCCCTCCCTGACACCTTTTTTCCCCTAACGCATCCAATCAAAATTGTGAGATAGTATTTTGTTTACTAAAGTCCAAAGAGAATTTAAAACTACCTTCAGAGTGGACACAACCCTCCAGAGCCCAGTGGCAAGGGTTGTTAGTTATGCCTCGGGGCATATTAGGTTTTATGGAACGAGTGGTTGCGTAAAATTTCGATTAAATTACTCTCATCGGATTAGAAGTTGGAAAGTCTAATGCCCTTTTTAAGAGTCAAAAGTATATGGACGGCAACCAGCCCCTCCCCCATAAGCCTATCATTCCCCAAAACACATCCGGTAAGAATTTTAAGAGAGCTATTTTGTTCAGCATTGTTGAAGGGTTCAGTTATTATGTCTTTGGGGATGTCATATTCCTTACAGTTCTCAGGGCAAGGGCTGTAAGTTAGGTGATTGGTTCATTGTTTACGTACAGCATTCGTTATTGAGAAAGGTATGCATGTTTGAACTTTACTTTCAAAAAGACGAATGACATTCAGGTGATCCTTTCAGAGAATGTTGATGGGAGTGTTGAATTAAATCAAAACACGTCGTGTGCATACGGATTGTCAAAAGGGATGATTGAGCTCAGGAATGATTGAGTATTTTAATTTGGAACTTTCAGATAATGATAAGGGAGACGACCTAAAATGCAATATTTGCATGCTACCACTATTACTACCACGACCACTACTACTACTACCACCACTATTAATGTTATCGCACTACTCTAGTTACGATATCAAGGAAAAATAAATCAAAAGAGGCTATGTGCATGTACACTGTCAAAAAAGCGCTTTTCAATTGAAACTTTCAGAGACTGCTAAAAGGAGAAAATCATCTAACCATTAGGTAATAAGTGCATGCTACAACTAATACTTAAGTCACTGTTATATTTACTACAACTACCGCTACTTCCACTACTACTACTTCTAATGTAATACTTATAAAGGTAATATGTTAATAGTAGTACTGCTGCTAATACTACCGCTATTACTTTATATATTACTACTGTAATAAAAATACTACTACTATGCATAGTATCACAGCTATGTGAAAGGGTATGAAGGTTAAATTTTCAAGGAATTTTTTTGGAGGGATGAGGCAAGGTAACTTAATCACATCAAGCCGTCAGTATGCAGGTTGTCAAAGGCTGTAGCACCAATATCGCAGCACCAACATCTGGCGTGGCTTGTTGTGGGGGATGTTGAAATAACAAAAAGAAAATATTTGAATCTTAATGGTACTGTTTCCACCCACACTACCACTACTGCTACTATTATTGATACTTCTGTTACTACTACTGCCACTAAAGCTAAGGCTACTACCATTAATTCTACTGCTACTACTGCTGCTGCTTCTAAAACTAATGGTATTAAGGGGAAAAATATGGGAAATATTGAAATTGTATGTAAAAAAATTCAAAACACACTTTGCCCACACAGATTGTTAAGAGGACGTATCTAAAATTCTTCTGGAAAAGCTGATGGTATTAAGTTTAAAATTTAAGCTTGTATTGCAGGGGATGTTGAAAAAACCATCGGTGTGCACACTGCAACTATGTTTCTATAACAATTGCTACTACGCCAGCTAAGATTATTATGTTGAAGCTTATAAGAAATTTTTAGTCGGGTATTGAACTCATTAAAAAAACCCGGTGCCATATTTAAAAGTAAAAAAGATTAAAATGTATGCTGCCCTCCTCCCAAGCCGTTCATTTTCAAAACACATTCAGTCAAAATTTTGAGACAGCTATTTTGTTCAGCATAGTAGAACAGTCGAGTAACTATGTTACTTGATACAATTGGCCCGTTGTGTTTTAAAAAGAAATGTTGCTTTAAAACAAAGTCCAAAGGCACTGTGTTAATGGTTGGCAATAAGAAATCTTAGCAGCATGTCTAGAAATCCAAGTAATGAAGAGCATAAAAAGAATCTCTTGGGAAAGTTATCATGTTTTATTTTTCATGTCAACTTGAGGAGGCATAAAATTCAATTTTAATTATTTAATCTTTTTAAAAAAACATTTTCAACTTACATATATTATAAACTATTTTACAAAGCTTAAAAGAGTCTATCGCATTAGTTAATACAAGGTAAAGAAGAATGTAAATTTGTTTCTAGGCTATGCATTAATTTTAGGTAATCAATTATAACTAACAGCAAATAAATCAATGGAACTCCAAAAGATCTTTTTCTTACCCAGCAGTATAGAGAAAAGAGCTTTTAATGGGCCAAATTACCATTTACTAGGATCGCAATAAATAGTTTAGACGACTTATTTTAAACTTCTAACTCTTCGGTCAATTTTATCGCACGAAAGCGATTTGTAATTTGGATGATAGGTTCATTTATCCGGCGTTTTGTCCAGATTAACATAACTGCCATGCATTGTATATCGAATTCGCAAAAAGTATGAAAATCCTAACCGTGATTAAGGAATATCTATATAGCCTATTATGAATTCTCTTAGGTAAAAGTCTTGCTTTGGGAAATTTCATGGATAAAATTGTAGACAAGTTATATTCTGATTATCTTGGAAAGTAGGCCCAGTTAGGATAGGAAAATGAAACTTTCATGCATGGATCTATGGCCTGGAATGGTACTTTGAAGTACCTACCTCCAATACTTCTTCCTCTAAAGCTAAAGGCTACTGAACTTTGAAAATCCTTGTTTTATAAAGTTGAAGCCTTGTAAAATAGATCTTCTGCTTAAATAAAGTAGGCTACCAGAAAAGTATTTTCAGCTTCACAAATTTGTTCAATTTAATTTTTGAGCTTTAAAGATCTGAAATACATTTCTGAATTTAGATACAACCCCAGTGATATTGTTTAAAATATTATTAAAGTAACAGACATTGTAGTTTCAGAACTAGCCTAAAACCAGAGAAAAAGAAACTAAAAATTTTCAAGGAGGCACATTTCTAAGACATAAAAATCAGAAGAATGTAAACATAGTGGCTTGGTGATACCTTCCTGGTTGCCATGTTTTTGGCCCTGGATTCATTACTGAAAGCTTTATTTTCCTACCCTTAACCACTTACAAAGATAGCAAACATAGCTTGTCTTGAATTTTACTAAGTATTTTTTTTTTACACATCTCTATCTCTTCCTTTGGTAAAATTCTAGTTAATTGACTTCTTGCTATATCAGAAAGGGTTTAAGTTAGGAAAATGAAACTTTCAGGGATGAATCTACAGACTAAAGTCTGTCCTGGAAAGGTATTTTGAAGCAACTACCTCCACTTCTTCACCCTCTAGAGGGCCTTGACCTTTGGTGACCTTTACAAATATGTGTTATAAAAGTGAAACCTTACAAAATTGATCCTCTGCTTAATTAGAGTACAACAAAATTGTTTTTAACTTCATAACTTTACCCAATTCCATTTTATAAGGTTTTAAAAATATGCAACTACATTTTCCTAAATTTTGATCCTTTAAAATACCTTCCCGGGACATACTTTAGCCTGTAGACCCATCCCTGAAATTTTCATTTTCATAACCTAAACTCTTTCCAAGATAGCAAGAAGTCATTAACTAGAATTTTACCCTTCCTTTTCCTGAAAGAGTTTCCTAATTAATAATTTAGAAGGTAATGTTGGCACTTAATTCTATGTTCAATACTCTTTCTAAAATCAATAACAGTAAGAATAGTCTGGTTCAAGATAGGCCAGTAGCCTACAAGGTTCCATAGCCTAAGTGACATAGACCTTGGTACAAGGTGAAGAAACTACTCCATTCCTTTTTATGCTCTTATCAAATATACTGATCAATTTACTTGCAAATATATTCCCCTCTGATGGTCCTTTTTTATAGCCCATGGAATGCCTAAAAATCAGAAAAAAATGCTAAAACTATATAAACCTTACTACTACTACTAACAACTTACCTCAGAACCAAGCCACCTAAGACCAACACAGCCAGGCTTGCTTCTCCTCCAGCCCAATCTATTTAAAGTCTTCCTCTTTATGACTAACTTTCTTTAAGCTAACTTTGTTGGATATAAACAAATCTGCTGGGCCAGATGGCCTCCACCCCTGTCTCTTGCATGAGTGCAGAACAGAAATAGTATACCCACTCTCAAAGCTCATTAGACTATCTCTTGATAGCTCAAAGCTTCCTGTAGAGTGGAAAGTGGTACATATTACCCCTATTCACAAAAAGGGAAGGAAAGATTCTGTGGAAAATTACCAGCCTATTAGTACTACCTCTGTTGTTGATAAGCTTCTTGAACATATTGTCTACAAAGCAGTTATTGAGTATCTTGATGAGAATCATCTTCTCAACAGCACTCAACATGATTTCCAATACAACAGATCAGTGGACACTAATCTGCTCAAGTCATATGACTACATTACAAAACTACTAGAATTGGGAATCCCTGTTGACATGATCTTTCTTGATTTTTCAAAAGCATTTGACAAAGTTTCTCATAGGAGACTTGAGCTTAAGCTACAGTCTATTGGTTTGAAGGAAAAAATTCTTAAATAGATTCTGGATTTCTTGGGGAATTGTGTTCAGCATGTAAGACTGTTTGAATGCAGATGGCAATTGTATTCTCTCCTCCTCTCAGAATGTTATCAGTAGGGTTCCACAGGGTATTGTTCTTGGCCCCACCATGTTCAATATTTTCATAAATGATGCTCCTCTAGTGCTTAAAAGCAGGATGATGCTTTATGCTGATGGTTCCAAGGTAATTGGTCCAGATAGCAGTCTTGAGGATACTTTCCAACTTCAAAAAGACCTTGATCTCCTTAATGTGTAGGCAAAATCTTTGCTACTCACTTTCAATGTGTCAAAATGTCATGTTTTACACTTTGGGCACAAGAGTATCAATCCAACTTACTCTCTTTACAGTCAGTTCCTTTCTCCAGTGTAGGAAGAATATTACCTAGGAGTAATTGTTGACAATCATCTTAAATTTAGCACTCATGCAAAGAAGGCAGCAGCATCAGCTAGCTCATCACTAGGGCTCATAAAAAGAACAATTTCCTCCCATTCTCCTAAAATTCTGAGCCTTTTGTATAAAGGACTTGTTTGGCCAAGGCCTGAGACAGGCATGGTCCTTGCATCCCCCTTTTTAAAAAAAGATGTTAAAATTCTTGAGGATGTCCAGAGAAGAGCCACTAAGATGGTGAGTGGACAGCATGAGCTCCCTTACACTACAAGGCTATACAAGCTGAAACTCCCAACTCTGGTTTATAGAAAAAGACAGGGTGATGCCATTCTGGTTCATAAACTTATTAATTCAAAGGCAGTTCCTGATCTTCTTCCTCTGGCGTCTCAGGACTCTTGTAGAAGGTGACATAACTTGCAGTTATCCAGGCATTTCTCCTCAAAGCAGCAATACACCCATTTTATTACCAACCATGTTGCCAACCTCTGGAACAAATTACTGCCAGATACCATTGCTGCCCAAATCACAGACAGCTTTAAGAACCATCTTGACAACAAATGGTCAACATAAGAATGGAAGTATAACTGGGAAGCACTCGAATCAGCAACATCAAACCACTAGTCAAGTGTATGTATTCAACTATGTGCCATGTATTATCCACTCTGGAGTTTCTACAAGGAAAAATCCTTAGATTGCTCCAAGCTGCAATTTAAGGTAATTTAAAATTGACATGCTTTCACCCCAATTATGGACAACCTGTTCCATTTAACCCTAGACAGTTGGCTGAAAAGGACAATCTTTGGCAATATGTCATCCTTCTTCTACAGAATATGCCCTAGCCAACTCAACCTTTCTCTCATTATAGCCCTAGAAAGCAGGATTGAACCATACTTTTTGTACAGCATACCACTTGAAATACAGTCAGTAAGCCAGGTACCCAGAACAATCCATAGGCGCAATTTCCCTGGCAAACATCTAGCAAATCTTCATCTGCTTTTCAGACAACCTATTCTTCAGAGCCATATTTCATCACTGTCATCACTATAGCTTCCAAAATTCTAATCTTAGTTTGCAGACTTATATTCCTATTCTTCCAAACATTTTTTAATCATGAAAAAAACACCTTGAGCCTTGGCTATTCTACCTCATTTCTACCTTAACTGCAGCAGTGTTATTCTTGTCATTAGCACTTATGACTTTAATGTATTTGTCTTGTATATTGTTCAAGGATAAGACCTTTGCTAAAGCTCTTCTATCAACCAAATTGAATGCTTGTTCAGTATCTACAAAATCGAGAACCAAAGGTGTTTGATAATTCAGGCAATTCTCAACTATTAGCCTAAGAGTAAATATTTGATAATATTCTCCACCCTTTCTAAAACCATACTGTTCTTCTCCTATAACTTTATCTGCAACATCTATCAGTCTAAAAGTTTCATATTACTAAGTAATCTGCTACCTATGAGACTAGGCTAATGCCTCAATAATTACCAAACTCATTTTATCACCTTTCTTATACAATGCTTTAATTAGGGTATTCCTAAACTCAGTAGGTACAATACCTATAGCCTTATATTTTTTTAAATCCTTTTAGTCCTGTTGATAATTCTTCCTCACAAAACAAATCTTTGTTCATATCCAGGGTTTCACAAACTTTCATTTTTCTCTGTATCTTTTCCTACTACTTTATCTTGGTTTAACACATTCTCAAAATGTTATGCCCATCTCTCTTTAACTTTTCCATTATCACTGATTGTTGCTTCTGATCCTATCTTTAACTGAGACAAGCCCAGATTAACATGTTGACATATTAACATGACTGTATAATATTTTACTATTATGCCATTTAGCTGCATCTTCCAGATCCTTGGCAATTTTATCCATGATCTCCACTTCACACTTCCTTAGTTCATATTTTAATGCTTTTTCCATTTTTTTTTTCATTCCTTTTGTTTTCATGTATTCTATCACTCTGATAATTCTTGTATATGCCCCTTTTTTTCCATATTAAATATAAAGCCTTTTCACTAACATTCCTAACTCTACCCCTCACTTTCTTCCCTAAGACACCATCAGAAACTTCACAAATTGTTTTCCTAAAATTATTCCATTCATCTTCCATAATGTCAAATTTTAAACTCTTAACTTCAGCATTCAACTGTTCCTAGAAAGTTTCTCTCAAATTTTCATCCTGGAGTCAACTGAAATCATAGTTTCCAAGGAGGTAGCTACCCTTACAAAATTTCAGCTTTCTGTTAACCCTTGAGTAAAACCACCTATGGGGAAAGGGGTGCTAGAAAACTCGTGAAAAACACATGTCTAAATGTGTTTTAAAGATGTCCAAAAATTATGATGATTTGGTGCAAATTTTCTCCTGTTAGTCTAAGGGAAAATCAACTCTCTTTGTTCAATACTGAGGTTGGACCATTAATTGGATCACATTTGTTAATTAATTCTGTGAAAGTTGAGCTGCTTCCACTGTTAAGATTGTCTTCACTTTATGTTATTGTGTTTCTATAAGGGGACATAGATGGGAATCAAAGTCTTTTTCAATACCTTCTTCTTCCTGTTCCACTTTCTATTGCTTTATGAAATTGGTTTTGAGCCTAAGAAAGAAAGAAAGGAGCTCTGCCTTTTATTGGTTTTATTAGCCTGTTATAGGCTAACTAATTAAAATTAATACAAATTATATTTTTAATAACATTGTAACACACCTTAAAGTTGAGAGCTGGACAAAGCTGATTGTCACAGAACTGGTTAAGGAACCAAAGTTTGGCCATCTTACATCACTGAGCCTGTGGACATGCTTATTCTGAATAAATAATTTGCAAGACATGTAGCTGTCCAGCTGCCCTAATCCTTGGACCACATGTGTATGCACTCTTCCACCTGATGGGGGGATGTACCAAGCAGTTAAGAAGTATAGATAGAATGTTCCTTCCCTAAGTCTTCAATAGGACATTTTTCTTCAAGCAATAACAAAGAAAAGTTACTATTTAGCAAAGATATTATTCAGTTAAATTAAAAACATTACAAAATTCACAAGTAATAATGTACCTGCATAAAACAAACATAAATTAAGGGGTTGACTCAGGTTTTGCTAAGTCTGATAAACGTGAGTTGGTGCATACAACTGTGGTGTACTGTAAACTATTTTGGGTGGGTGATGGTATTTTAATAAGCTCAGATTCTTTGCCAGCTTTAATGTTAATATTAAATGCATATCCTCCTTCCACTTCCTTCAATTCCTGCAAAAACCATAGAAGACAAAATCTTAGAGTCAAATTACACAATATTCCAACAGTTCCATGTATATCGGCATTCAGTTGCTCTTGATTTGAAAATGACTTCTTAGTAAGTCAATAAGTACACTTTTTAAATTGCCATTGTTGAAACCTTATACAGGAAAATTCCCCACCCTCTTCATTGAACAACAAGAAGACAATTTTTTTTACATGGACAGCAGTGATATATTATATTTTGGTAATAATTTGGCTCATAAAAGGTAATTCTTCTATATTATTTTTTTTTATCATATAGTTTGTGGTAACAAACTGTAGTAAGGAGTGACCCAGCGCACTAATAACCAAAACTCTAAAAAATGAAATTTTGATACCAATAGTTACCTCGAAAGAATTAAATTTTTATGCTGATTTTAAATATATAAGTTTCATCAAGTTTAGTCTTACCCATCAAAAGTTACAAGCATGAGAAAATTTGCCTTATTTTAGAAACTAGGGAGAAACACCCCCTAAAAGTTATACAATCTTAACGAAAATCACATAATCAGATTCAAAGTATCAGAGAACCATATTGTAGAAGTTTCAAGCTCCTATCTACAAAATGTGGAATTTTGTACTTTTTGCCAGAAGACAGATCACAGATGCATGTTTATTTGTTTTTTTCCCCAGGCGTGATTGTATTGACCCAGTGTTCCTAGAAAGTCACGAAAGGGCTCGTTCTAACGGAAATTAAAAGTTCCAGTGCCATTTTTAAGTTACCAAAAAACTGGAGGATACCTAGGCCCCCTCCCACACTCATTTTTTTTCCAAAGTCACCAGATCAAAATTTTGTGATAGCCATTTTGTTCAACATAGTCGAAAAACTGAATAATTATGTTCTTCAGGATGACTTAACCCCCCACAGTCCCTTGGGGAGGGGCTGCAAGTTACAAATTTCGACCATTGTTTGCATAGGTATATAGTAAGGGTTATTGGGAAGTGTACAGACATTTCAGGAAGACTTTTTCGCTTTGAGGGGGTTGGTGGGTGGGTCAAGGAGAGGGGGTCAAGTGGGAGGATCTTTCCATGGAGGAACCCGTCATGAGGGAAGAGAATTTCCATGAAGGAGCTGTAGGATTTTCTAGCATTATTAAAAAAAAACAATGAGAAAATAAATATAAAAAAACATTTTTTTTTAGCTGGAAATAAGGAGCAGCATTAAAATCTAAAACGAACAGAAATTATAACGTATATAAGGGGTTCGTCTCCTCCAAAACACCTCCAAAATTTAATTTGTAAGTTATGTATATTTATTACTAATAAAAACGTTTGTAAAATATTAAAAGTTTTAGTTACCTTTTTAAGTAACCAAAACTTGGAGTGCAACTAACCCTCCTCCTCCACCTTCTTTTTATCAAAACCGTTCGATCAAAACTATGAGAAAGCCATCTAGCCAAAAAAAGAAATTAATATGCAAATTTCGTTTTAATTATTCATCTGTAGTGAGCCAAAATCCAAACATGCATTAATTCAAAAACGTTCAGAAATTAAATAATAAAGACGAAGTTTTTCAACTGAAAGTAAGGAGCAACACTAAAACTTTAAACGAACATAAATTATTCCATATATGAAAGGGGTTTTCCCCTCCTCAACACCTCACTCTTTACACTAAAGTTTTTTTTTAAGTAGAGTTGTAAGAAAGAGTCAAACTTTAGCATAAAGACCGAGGCGCCAAGGAGGGGACAACCCTTTCATAGACAGAATAATTTCGTTTTGTTTTAAATTTTAATGTTGCTCCTTACTTTCAGTTGAAAAAACTTGTTTTTTTTTATTTAATATCTCTAGACTCAATAAGGCCATCACAAAGTGTTACATAGTACACCAAAAGTGCTATTTGGGGAACATTTTTGGAATGAAAAGGCTGGGCCAGATACATGGACATCATAGAGAGTTAATTATTGGCTCATTTGTAAACTGATTTCATATTTAACGGCCCTTTATAATTTCGACTATAAGACCCTCATAAAGTGGTATATGACGCCCAAAAAGCGAGCTTAAAACAAGTAAAGTTTCAATTGAATATGTAAATCAAGCTTAAAAGGAAAAAATAGTTTGCTATTGAAGTATAAATGGAACCCAAAACCAACAGAAATAAAATTAACAACCATAGCAAGAAAACATGCACTAGATGCTTATATAGGCCTAAATGAACAAATAAATCTTAAAACGAGTGAAACTTAAATTGAATATGCAAATCAAGCTTGAAACGAACAAAAATTCCTGCAAACAAGAATTTGGGTACTCCCTCCTGCTCTTACAGTAAAAGTCTAAAACTAATTGCTTCATTGGCACTTTCCTTAAAACTATATATGTCTTGAAGAGTCTTGGAACGAACAAATAAAATCAAACTGAGTGTTTGATATATAATGATATTAATTGTTTAAAACTGTTAGTTCAAGATTTTAATTTATTGTAATTTTTATTTTCATTTTCAATGCTGTTATAGTCGGAAAAGAAAATATTTGTAATGTCATTCGTTTTCAGTGAAGCGCCAATGATGCAGTAGGCTTTAGACTTTTACAGCTAGTGAAGAGGGCAGTATCCAAACTCTTGTTTGTAGTGAAACTATATTTGTCTTGGACTGTTTTGAAAAGAATTAATAAAAATTAAATTGAATATTTGATATATAGCCTAATGATATTAATTGCTGAAAGCTCATCAGTTCAAAGTTTTATTTTACTATAATTTTTCTGTTTATTTTCAATGTTATAATAAGTACAAAAGAAAATATTTGTAAAATAATTCGTTTTCAGTAAAGTGCCAATAATGCAGTAGATTTTAGACTTTTACAGTGAGAGAAGGAGGCAGTACCCAAACTCTTGTTTGTAGGGATTTTTGTTCATTTTAAGCTTGATTTGTATATTTAATTAAATTTTACTCGTTTAAGATTTATTTATTCATTTATGTTTGTATCTATTGCATGTTTGATTGCTATGGCTGTTAATTTAGTTTCTCTTCCTTTTTGAGTTTCATTTATGCTTTGATTAAAATTTTTTTGTTCGTTTTAAGCTTGATTTGTGTATTCAATTGAAGCTTTACTCGTTTGAAGATTTATTTGTTCATTTATATTAATAACTGTTGTATGTTTTTCGCTATGATTGTTTGTTTAATGTCTGTTTGTTTTGGGTTTCATTTATTCTTTAATAGTAAGTTCTGGTCATTTTGAGTTTGAGTTATTGTAGATTTTTCTTTTCTTATGATCCAAAGTTTTATATGTCCTTTACTTTTCTTTGAAAAATTTCTTCTTAGGAAAGTATTTTTTTTTAATTAATTTTTATAAATATAAATGTGGAACGTATTAGGAAGTATAATGAACCCATGTTTTTGTGTTTTTTTTTTGTATTATAAATGAGAATGATTTAATAAAAAATAATATCTGCCCAAACTGAAGAACAAGTTTTAGATTTACTCTAAACAAGCTACAGTTTTAGATTTACTTAATGATTTTTCGTTTTTTTTTTTTTTTGGGGGGGGGGGGGTAAATCCCCCCTCAATGACGCCACTGGTGCTATGTATCCCAGGCAGTACACTATCAACTATTTAAAAAAGACAGAAATCAAAAAGCAAGCCAATGATGGTAGCAATAAATGTAAGGGGAAGAGTTCATCTGAGTTCCCTGATGAAGAAGAATCTCTAGTGGTGAAAAAATATTTTCTTACTTCTAAGATGTTCAGAGAAACGTAGGAGTGAGGAAAAGACCAAAGGGAAAGATTTACCCCCCCCCCCAAAAAAAAAGCAAAATCATTGAGTAAATCTAAAACTGTAGCTTGTTTTAAGTTTTAAGTTGATAAATTAGAAAAAAAGACAGAAATCAAAAAGCAAGCCAATGATGGTAACATCAAATGTAAAGGGAAGAGGTCATCTGAGTTTCCTGAGTCACCTGAGAGGTCGAGTGAGGAAGAGGTTATGCAGAAGAGTGCATGACTGGATGGTTCAAACGATGTAGAGAAAAAAACATTCCTCTTGAGAGGCTCAATTATTAGAGAAAAAACTAAACACTTCACCAAATCTCTATAAAATTACTTTTTAAGGCCAATAATGGTTGGCTTCAGAATTTTAAAAAGAGACACAATATTATGTTTAAGATAGTTTGTGGTGAGAGTGCATCTGTGGACAGTAATTCTTGTGATGATTGGAAGAGCTCGTTGAAGGTTGTCTTGAAGGACTATCACCCAAAAAATATTGTTAATACTGTTGAACAGTTTTGTGCTTCAAGTGCCTACCTGGTAAATTCTATCAATTTTATGATGAAAAATGTCACAGTGGTACACAGAGCAAAGAAAGGGTTATAGTTTTACTAGCAATTAATGTACCAAGATCTATTAAGTTAAACCCTTTCCTTCAACAACATACATGATAAATGTTTTTGCTTTTTTTACTTTAATAAATTAAAAAATATCAAGAGTTTATTAAATAAATATCCATATATGCGTATATTTTCAGCAAAGTGCAAAAAACATTCTGGTCTTGAGAAGGGTTGGAAGTTGTCAACCCTACTCATGCTAATTTCTACTTGTTTTTAGTGTGACTTGGCTAGTTATTGTAATTTCTGTTCTTTTTGTGTTTTATTTATTTATTCATGGTGATTTATGGTTGTTAAATGCTTGGAAGATTATTTGACTTTATTTTTGTTCATTTCTGGTTTAATAGAGCTCTTTACTTTTCTCTGAAAAACTTGTTTCGTGGAAAAAAGCTTTTAAAATTAATTTCTGTTTGTTTTTGCTGACAAAGGCTTTTTAACGGAAAAAATTGTATATTTTTTTTTTCTATAAAAATCCATAGTTTGGCTTGCTGTTTCCATGTTGGAGAAACTTCTTCAACAAGTTTTAATCCTAACACAACTAGTAGTGTTCAATTTTAGTTTTATACCTGCTCAAGTTGACCTGAAGAATAAAACTTAATACTATTCCCGAATAATTTTATCTATGCTCTTTGACAACCTGGATACACTTACACTCTTTTGGTTCATTTAAATTGTAAGAGCAAGAAGTAGTAATAGTAGTAGCCCTGAAAGCTTCAACTTAATACCCCCATTCATTCTCAAGATATTGCTGAGGTGTAAGCTGAATCAGACATTTGCTCATAATCTAAAAAACTGAGGACTAAAGGGGTTTGATGACTCTGGCACTTCTCAGTTATTAATATAAGAGTGAAAATTTTGTTCACACGTCCTCTCCCTTCCCAAAACCATACTGTTGTCTACAGCATCTTTAAGTCTAAAAGTATTGTTACTAAGTAATTTACTTCCTATTTGATTTAGGAGCTTAATTAAAGTTTTCTAAAATCGCTAGGTATTTTCTCTTTTTCAGAAATCATGTTCGTAATCTTCAGTAACTTGTCTCTAATTTCATAACCATCATATTTAAAAAACTCATTTTCCACACTGTCAGCACCTGGAGCCTTATTAATTTTTAATCCTTCTAGTAATTCTGTCACTAATTCTTCTTCACAAAAGTAAATCTTCCTTCAAATCCAAAGTGTCACAAATTTTTCATTCTTTTCTGTATCTTTTGTGCAAATCTATTGTGGTTTAGCGCGCTCTGAAAATGTTCTTTCTATCTCTGTTTAACTCCTTCCTTATCACTAATTATGGCCCCTTTCTTATCTTTAACTGGGACAAGTCCAGATTGAATATTCTCTCTCAATTCATTAACATGCCAGTACATTATTTTCTATTTTGCCGGTTCTTTATATTCCCTCTATTTTCACATGATCTATCACTCAAATAATTCTTGTACAAGCCCCTCCTCCTCTAATAAACATGAAGAATTCCCACTAATATGCTACATTTCTAACTTTCTTCCCTAAGACGCCATCAGTGACTTCAAAACTATGTTCCTAAAATTATTCCATGCATCTTCTACATTGTTAGATTTTAAACTCTCCAGTTTAGTATCTAGTCAAACAGTTCGTGGTAACGAACTGTAGTAAGGAGCGACCCGGCTCAATAGTAACCGAAACTACAAGTAAACGAGTAACCGATAACAATAGATACATCAAAAGGATCGTATTTTAATGCTGGTTTTGAATATATAAGTCTCACTAAGTTTAAACTTACCCATCAAAAGTTAAGAGCCTGAGAAAATTTGCCTTATTTTTGAAAATAGGGGAAAACATTAAAATAGGGGGAACGAAAATAGGGGAAACCCTTAAAAGTCTTAGAACCTGAACGAAAATCACGCCATCAGATTCAGCGTATCAGAGAACCCTATAGTAGAAGGTTCAAGCTCCTTTCTACAAAAATGTGGAATTTTGCATTTTTTTCAAACAGTTCGTGGTAACGAACTGTAGTAAGGAGCGACCCGGCTCAATAGTAACCAAAACTCTAAAAAATAGAATTTTGATGCCAATACATACATCAAAAGAATCGCATTTTAATGCTGATTTTAAATATATAAGTTTCATCAAGTTTAGTCTTACCCATCAAAAGTTACGAGCCTGAGAAAATTTGCGTTATTTTAGAAAATAGGGGGAAACGCCCCCTAGAAGTCGTAGAATCTTTACGAAAATCACACCATCAGATTCACCGTATCAGAGAACCCTACTGTAGAAGTTTCAAGCTCCTATCTACAAAAATGTGGAATTTTGTATTTTTTGCCAGAAGGCAGATCACGGATGCGTGTTTATTTTTTTTTTTTTTTTTTTTTTTTTTTTTTTTTTCCCAGGGGTGATCGTATCGACCCAGTTGTCCTAGAATGTTGCAAGAGGGCTCATTTTAACGGAAATGAAAAGTTCTAGTGCCCTTTTTAAGTGACCAAAAAAATTGGAGGGCACCTAGGCCCCCTCCCAAGCTAATTATTTTACCAAAGTCAACAAATCAAAATTCTGAGATAGCCATTTTATTCAGCGTAGTCGAAAAACCTTATAACTATGTCTTTGGGGACGACTTACTCCCCCACAGTCCCCGTGGGAGGGGCAACAAGTTACAAACTTTGACCAGTGCTTACATATAGTAATAGTTATTGGGAAGCGTACAGGCGTTTTCAGGAGGATTTTTCTGGTTGGGGGAGGGGTTGAGAAGAGGGGGATATGCTGGGGAACTTTCCATCGATAGTTTGTCATGGCGGAAGAAAATCTCCATGAAGGGAGCGCAGGATTTACTAGCATTATTTAAAAAAAAAATGAAAAAATAAATATGAAAAAGTTCTTTCAGCTGGAAGTAAGGAGCAGCATTAAAACTTAAAACAAACAGAAATTATTACCCATTTGAGGGGCTCATCTCCTCCTAATACCTCGCTCTTTACGCTAAAGTATTTTTAGTAATTTCAACTATTTATTCTACAGCTTTTGTGATTCTGGGGTCATTCTTAATGAATTGGGACAAAATTTAAGCTTTAATGTAAAGAGCGAGGATCTGACAAGGGGGGAACCCCCTCATATATGTAATAAAAATATGAGAATACAAAAGTTCTTTACTTAAGCTAATTTATAAGTTACGTAAATCTTTTACTAATAAAAATATTCGTAAAAAATCAAAAATTCTAGTTGCCTTTTTAATTAACCAAAAAACCGGAGGGCAACTAGGCTTCCTCCCCCGCTCTTTTTTTCTCAAAATCATTCGATCAAAATTATGAGAAAGCCATTTAGCCAAAAAAAAATGCAAATTTTGTTTTAATTATTCCTCTGCGGAGAGCCAAAATCAAAACATGCATTGATTCAAAAACGTCCAGAAATTAAATAAAAAAACAAGTTTTTTTAACTGAAAGTAAGGAGCGACATTAAAACTTAAAACGACCAGAAATTACTTCGTATATGAAAGAGGCTGCTTCCTCATCAACGCCCCGCTCTTTACGCTAAAGTTTTTTACTGTTTTAAAAAGAAGAATTGAGAGAAAGAGTCAAACTTTAGCGTAAAGAGCGAGGCGTTGATGAGGAAGCAGCCTCTTTCATATACGAAGTAATTTCTGGTCGTTCTAAGTTTTAATGTCGCTCCTTACTTTCAGTTAAAAAAACTTGTTTTTTTTATTTAATTTCCCACAAGACGGATCACCGATCCCGTCTTGTGGATTTTTCCCCAGCGGTTATCGTATTGACCCAGTTGTCCTAGAATGTCGTGTTAGGGCTCATTCTAACAGAAATTAAAAGTTCTAGTGCCCTTTTTAAGTGACCAAAAAATTGGAGGGCACCTAGGCCCCCTCTCATGCTCATTTTTTCCCAAAATCAACAGACCAAAATTCCGAGATAGCCATTTTATGTAACATAGTCGAAAAACCTAATAACCATGTCTTTGGGGGTGACTTACTCCTCCACAGTCCCCGTTGGAGGGGCTACAAGTTACAAAATTTGGCCAGTGTTTACACTTAATAATGGTTATTGGGAAGTGTACAGACGCTTTCAGGAGGATTTTTTGGTGGGGGGAGGGGTTTATTTGGGGGGAGCTTTCCATGGAGGAATTTGTCATGAGGGACGAAAATTTTCATGAAGGGGGCGCAGGATTTTTTAGCATTTTTTAAAAGAACGATGAAAAAATAAATATGAATAAGTTTTTTCAACTGAAAGTAAGGAGCAGCATTAGAACTTAAAACGAACAGAAATTATTACGCATATGAGGGGTTCACCTCTACCTAATACCTCTCTCTTTACGCTAAAATAATTTTATTAATTTCAACTATTTATTCTGCGGGCTTTGTGATTCAGGGGTCATCCTTAAGGAATTGGGACAACATTTAAGCTTTAGTATAAAGAGCGAAGAATTGACGTGGGCGTGACCCCACTCATATGCGTAATAAAAACATACGAATGTGGAAGTTCGTTACGTAGGTTAATTCGTAAGTTACATATATTTTTACTAATAAAAATGTTCGTAAAAAATTAAAAGTTCTAGTTGCCTTTTTAAATAACCGAAAATTGGAGGGTAACTAGGCCTACTCCCTCGCTCCTCTTTTCTCAAAATCGTCCGATCAAAACTATGAGAAAGCCATTTATTCATAAAAATAATTTAATATGCATATTTCGTTTGAATTATTCATGTGCAGAGAGCCAAAATTAAAACATACATTAATTCAAAAACGTTCAGAAATTAAATAAAAAAACAAACAATTTTTTTAACTGAAGGTAAGGAGCGATATTAAAACTTAAAATAAACAGAAATTTCTCCGTATATGAGAGGGTCTTTTCCCTCCTTAACGACCCGCTCTTTACGCTAAAGTTTTTTACTGATAGTAGAATTGAGAGAAAGAGTCAAAGAAGTGACTTTTCACTTTCAGCTTCGAAGTTTGGCTATGATGATCTATTATATGCTAGTAGCGGAGTTGGAAACCCTAGTGTAGTCTCTAGCTAGGATTAAATAAACAAAAATAGTTTTTTTTAACTGAAAGTAAGGAGCGACATTAAAACTTAAAACGAACAGAAATTACTCCGTATATGAAATGGGTTGTCCCCTCCGCAATCCCTCGCCCTTTACGCTAAAGTTTTTAATTGTTTTAAAATGTAGAACTGTGGCAAAGAGTCAAACTTTAGCATAAAGAGCGAGGGATTGTGGAGGGGACAACCCATTTCATATACGGAGTAATTTCTGTTCGTATTAAGTTTTAATGTCGCTCCTTACTTTCAGTTAAAAAAACTAGTTTTTTTTTATTTAATTTCTGAACGTTTTTGAATTAATGCATGTTTTATTTTGGCTCTCCGCACATAAATTATTAAAATGAAATTTGCATATTAATTCTTTTTTTCGCTAAACGGCTTTCTCTTAGTTTTGATCAGACGATTTTGGGAAATAAGGGGTGAGGAAGGAGCCCTGTTGCCCTCCAATTTTTCGGTTACTTAAAAAGGCAAATAAAACTCTTAATTTTTAACGAACGTTTTTATTAGTAAAAAATATACGTAACTTAAGAATTAACTTACGTAACAAACTTTTATATTCTTATATTTTTATTATGTATACGAGGGGGTTTGTCCCCTAGTTAATACCTTGCTCTTTACACTAAATCTTAAGTTTTGTCCCAGTTCTTTAAGAATAACCCCTGAATCAGAAAGGCCGTAGAATAAATAGTTTAAATTACTAAAAATACTTTAGCATAAAGAGCGAGGTATTTATCTTCTCATAAATACCTCGCTCTTCATTGTAAAGTATTTTTAGAGCCCCTCATATGCGACATAATCTCTGTTCGTTTTAAGTTTTAATGCTACTCCTTACTTTCAATTGAAAAAGCTTTTTCATGTTTATTTTTTCATTGTTTTTTTTTATAGTAATGCTAGAAAATCCCGCTCCCTTTTCATTGAATTTCTCTTCCCCCATGACATATTCCTCCAAGGAAAGATCCTCCCACATAGCCCCCTCCCCTCAACCCCATCCCCAAACCAAAAAAAAAATCCCACTGAAAACGTCTGTACGCTTCCCAATAACGATTACTGTATGTAAACACTGGTCAAAGTTTGTAACTTGCAGCCCCTCCCCCAGGGACTGTGAGGAAGTAAGTCATCCCCAAAGACATAGTTATTATGGTTTTCGACTATGCGGAAGAAAATGGCTATCTCAAAATTTTGATCCGTTGATTTTGAGAAAAAAATGAGCGTGGGAGGGGGCCTAGGTGCCCTCCAATTTTTTTGGTCACTTAAAAAGGCACTAGAACTTTTCATTTCCGTTAGAATAAGCCCTCTTGCGACATTCTAGGACCACTTGGTCGATACGATGACCCCTGGAAAAAAGAAAGAAAAAAAAACAAACAAATAAACGCGCACCCGTGATCTGTCTTCTGCAAAAAATAGGAGCTCCTATTGTAGATAGGAGCTTAAAATTTTTGCTACAGGGTTCTCTGATACGCTGAATGCTATGGTGTGATTTTCGTTAAGATTCTGTGCCTTTTAGGGGGTGTTTCCCCCTGTTTTCCAAAATGAGGCAAATTTTCTCAGGCTCGTAACTTTTGATGACAAAGACTAAATTTGATGAAACTTATATATTTAAAATCAGCATGGAAATCCGATTCTTTTGATGTATCTTTTAGCATCAAAATTCAGTTTTTTAGAGTTTCGTTTACTATTTAGCCGGGTCGCTCCTTACTACAGTTCGTCACCACGAACAGTTTGATAAGAGGAGTCAAATAGTGAAAAATTCAGTTGATAGAGGATTTTTGTAATCCTTGGTCTATCTTGGTCACAACATGGTTTTCCACACCTGGTGATGCTCTTCTATCAACAAGAGTCAAAATCTTGCATAGACAATCTCAAGCCTATTGCCTCCAAATCATTATATATTTATGCCTACAAGTATTATGCTACTATTGAGAGGCAACCCATAATAGATAACAATCTTTGGCATTCGTCCCTTTCCCCCTGACCTTCATCATATAAGCTGATGCGTAATTATACTTCATTGTGCATAATTTTTAAGAAATCAAGCAGATTAACTTAGTTAAATCAAGCATTAAGATAAATGACCATGCTAACCATTTATTTATATTGACTAGGTGACTTTCCCTGAAACTAATCTGCCTCGTGCAGCACTACCTCCTCTGCAACTTTCTTAATACTTTTAAATTAATTGGCTATCTCAGAACTTCCAATTGATAGCAGCTTGATGCTTTTTGGGGTAAAATCATAGTTTTGTGCAAAAAAATGGCAGAAAGTCACTACCTGTGGCACAATCTTATTGTTTTTTTTTTCTTTTAAAGGGCATTGGAACTTGTAATCTGCGTTCGAATGAGGCCTCTCGCAATCTTCTGGGACCTTTGGCTTGATACCATCACCCCTAAAAAAAAAAAAAAACAAACAAATAAACGTGTATCCATGATCTTTCTCCTGGGAAAAACTGGAAAATTGCACATTTTTGTAAATAAGAGTTTGAAACCTCTATAGGGTTATATAATAGGCTGAATCTAATGGTGTAATTTTCATTGAGATAGCTTTATTTTGGGGGTATTTCCCCCACTTTTGGAAAATCAGACAAAGTTTCTCAGAATTTTAGCTATTGGTGGGTAACATTCAACATAGTAAATGTTATATTTTTGGAATCAAGATAAAAAGCCAGTTCTTTTTAAGTATTAATTGTTATCGAAGTTCAATTTTTATAGTTTTGGTTACTATTGGGCCGAGTTTGTCCTTCTTCACAGTTTTTTTCTTATACCCCAAACTGGGTGATTGTTAATATACATATATTTTTTTTTTTACAGATGAGAAGTTAATCAACAGTTATGTTCAAAGTATTTTTGGCCTTGAGAAAAGGTATTTCTGTATTACCTGAATGTGCCAACTCTCTTCACACAAGTATAGTTCAGAATAATTATCGCTTCAAAGAAAAAGCCTTGCAAATTTTAAATGATAGTCAGATTGATAGTACAAGAAAGATTGAGAGCCTAAAAACAGTATTAAATCTGAAGAATGACTCTCCTGCATTTAAAATTGCCTTTGAAAATGGAAAAGCTGAACTAGTGACTGAGTTCATGAAAAAAAAGAATGAAACGTCAAATGTATCAGATGCTGAAATGCTGATCTACCTTCGTTATGTACCAAAGTACTTAGATGTCGTTGATCAAAAGTTAGTGACTACTTTTATTGATCGGATACTGGGGATGGAATTTGTTCCTGACAGTGCTTTATATGATGTTATTCATGGACTCTCTGGAACTAAAGAATGGCAAAAAGGGATATCACTTTATAATCAGCTTAAAAACCCTTCAAAAAATTGCCTTGAAAATTTAATAATTGCATCAGTTAATTCATGGGACTTTGATACCTGTTTCAGGTTACTGAAACAACTCTGCATAAGTTATTCTACCATTAGTGATCATATTTTAGAAACACTGGTTGAAAGCAAGGTATTTGAAACTCTTAATAAAACAGGAAAATATCATCTTAAATTGTTCATATCATTACTTGCAGAGAACGAAATATATCCATCTAATAATGTAACAAAAAAGCTGGAAAGGCAATTAGTATCAAATGGTTATACAGTGAATCGATTTCTTTTCAAGCGACATGGAAAATGTCCCAAGTGTTCTACACAATTTCAAGTTCAAACACCGCTGACATTTCGTGAATATTCCCGTTTAAAGGGGGCAGTGATGAAAAATGTCCTTGTTGGAAATGATGTCTTTCAGAGATCAACGCCTGAGGAGGTGGAGGACTTCAAAATTTTTATTAAGGACAGAGCACCATTTGATGTTATCATTGATGGTCTAAATGTTCTCTATATATCAGGAATAAGGGTTGATCAATCGATTAAATACAGGAAACTACTTTCATTAATTCAGCAACTTAAAGAAGAAAACAAAAAAGTTTTATTAATTGGACGAAAGCATATGGAAAATGGTTTGAGGAACATCAATGTTTCTAAATACTGCCATCTGTATTTAGTCAATAACGACTCGGAGGATGATCCTTTCATGATCTATTCGAGTTTAATGAGTGGTCCGGATTGTTATGTGGCAACACGGGACTTCTTAAGGAATCATATGTTTAATTTGAAAGATCCAGAATTGAAAGAGTTTTTTGTTAGGTGGAGGAAAACTAGGCAATTGAAGAACTTTGTGATAGAAAATGATAAAATTTGTTATTTACCACCAGTGAAAGAAGATAGAGTAGCACAATTTTCCGAAAATTTGGAATCGGTTCATATACCTTATGAAGATGGAAAAGCGCGACCAATAATTGATCCTCCAAAAACTTGGCTGTGTGCAAAACGAATTACAAGCTAAGAAATAAAGGAACGTTACTATTCCTAATATTTGCGTTATTTATTGAGAAAAGAGGGAAAAAACATTTTGCTTCTATTTAAGGTAATTTGGTCATATCATTCTTTTATACATTAGCAGATGTTGGGGGTAAATCAGGTTTTAATCAAAAAGAAAACACGTTTAATAATGGACTTGTATTGTGCATCATCAAATGCACAGAACCACCATCCTTTTTATTGTGCGGATGAATAATAGACCCAACACACAATAAATCTTTGTAACAAAGAGGTTAAAAACAGAGAAAAACCTATAAAATTTAGTGAAAAAAAATAAACTAGTTAAAACATGTCCAAAGATTAACTTGCAAGGATATATTTATTAAAAAGCTACAAGATAAGCAACTTAAGAGTATTATATTCCAAGGAGGTTACTGCCATCCAGCATCTCATGGGAAAATAAAGTGGTAATACTTAGCTGCAGTGTTGAGTATTGAGTTAGTGTTAAGTATTGAGTATTAAGCATTGAGTATTGAGTTAGTTCGTCAAATTATATGCTATTAAGCAGGTTCATGAGTAAGAAGTTTCCTCAACACCAGCAAATTCCTCGAATATAATTTACCTGCTTTATTTTTCAATATATGTTGTTACCAGTAGGATTTAAGGTCAGCTGTTTAAGGTCACTACAAAATGGAAAGCTTCTGGCGTTCTCTTTATGTACAAACCTGACCATCTTGACAGCGAGGGCTCAGTCC
>NC_088873.1:35808310-35878790 GCF_032884065.1 Artemia franciscana
ATACAAGAGGTCAAGCAGTTAAGAAATAACAAGCTACAAGGTCAAATTAGTGACATTTTTTGAAATAATTGTTTTTGTTAGGAGGCCCCTACCGCTCTCTCTACAAAATTATCGGATGGTGGCCCAAAAGTATCAAATGTAAACTTAGAGAAGGAAAGTAATAAGGCATTATGCGAAGGTCTTTCTATCGAGATCGGTGCAATTTTGCTGGCAGTACACAACCCGGACCTCATAGAGGAAGCCTCGTGCTTTGGTTGAGCCAAAACTGTCAATTTGACTTTCAAGAATAGGCAGTCATTGAACTTGGTAATTTTTTGCGGAATTAAAGTGGGATATGATTCTTTATTAGTGGTCAAGCACAAGCAGGTCCCATGAAGGTGCTTTAGGTGCCAAAACTTCGACCGCCTAATTGAAAGCTGTAGAAACTATCCCAGATGTGCTATTTGTTCTGGACCTCACACCAATAGCAAGGACTTGCCATGTAATGCAAAACCCAAGTGGTTCTCTTGCAATGAATCACATATCTGTTTTAGCCTAAAATGTCCAAAACATAAATAAAAAATTAGAGAAGTAAGAGGTACTCATATATAGTTCTATAAGAGCTCTAAGCCTGAATATTAACGGGTGCTACAATAAAGAAATGGCTCTGAATTATCTCCTTCAACTGTACGATGTACTTCACTCAGGAACATATGCTCTCTCAATTGAATGCAAATTTCTTAAATAGACCAATTCGCACGACCTGTTCATATTGCCTGCTACGTTAACGGGAGGGTGTCCGTCTGGAGGAACATATACAAGGAGAGAATTATCTGCAAAGTTCTGAAATAAAAACAGTAACCTGTTGTCTGTATATGCTGTGGGTACATAGTTATAAACGTATATATGCCTACTAATTATTATAATGCTATCTTGCTGACAAAGTTCTTTAAAGTATCTGATGCACTTCGGCGCCATCTGGAATCTCTTGAGTATAGTGGGAGAAAAGGGGTTACGGCTGGCGACTTCAACGGCGATCCAGCAAAAGACACTATCCAGTGTGACATTTTTCAAAATTGCCTACCCGCTTCCAGTAAAATTTGGCCAAAGTCTTTGGATTTTATATATACCCATTCTAGTGGTCGTACATCCGATATTGACCACTTTCGACCATTTAGATCCATTCTTTCACAGTAGACACAGATGATCCAATTAGCGATCATCTTCGACTATTTTTTCATCTATAGTCATAACAGAACATTAATAATCAAAAGACAAGAATGTGGGTGCAGAAGAAGAATTGGAATAAATGCGATACTGATTTGTATATTGCTACTGTCTCTTCTATTCTTTCTTACATTAAAGTCCCATTCCACTTACTATGCTCCAGTCTTCCAGAGGCATCTGCCATGATTGATCTTAACGCCTATTAGCATAAGATTGTTCATGCCATCAAAGTGGCCGAATCAAAAGCAGTCCTGCTATGAGTGCCAAGAATGCTACAGAGAAATCTAGATGGTCCATGTCTGTTGCGCTTCAGACAGCGCGTAAAAATGTGGCTGGGCACTTGTATTTTATATGGAAAACCTCTAACGGGAATGTCTTTGAATTGAAACGGAGCACTAATCGGAAATATAAAGCCCGAGCTGAAAAATGCCGTGTTATTGGAAAACATTTCACCGGAAATAAGACAGTGTGGCCAAATATAATCCGAAGTGATGGAAGATCACCTATTTCTTCTCTGAATATTGATGATCAGAGTTCTTATTACACGTTAATTTACGGGATCGGAAATCTTTCCATAGCAAATATTATGAAGATGAGGTTTCTAGCTGGCTTGAACGTTTTTCAGGATAGGATTGCGTTTTTGCCACATCACTGAAAAAGGTTAAAACTGCGGCAAGAAAAGCTCTGTCTAAAGCTAAGAATGGGATAGATGCTAACGGCTTTTCAACGACGCACTTTAGAAACTTACCTGATAGCTTCTATTTAATCTGCCGCTTCTTTTCCAGATGCGCCTCACTAGTGGCATTGTTCCCGACAGTCTCCTAAAAGGAATCATAACATCGATCACGAAGAAAGGAAAAGGCACAAACAGTTGTATATCTTACAGAACTTTTAAATGTATCGTGTATTTTTAGTAAAATATTTGAATATGCTATTTTTTCCGAGCTAGACACCGGACTTTTTCGAAATAACAAGCTTGGATTCCAAAAAGGTGTTGGTTGCCCAGGTGCACATAGATTACTAGTAAATGTGCTAATGGATAAAGAGAGTAGAAAGTTACGTCTTTATATGTTCACCGTTGATTTATCGAAAGTGGTTGATGGTACTAATCATATGCAATCTGTTGATACTCTATTGCACAGCTGCGTAAGTGTGAGTATTGTCAAAACTATAAAATTCTGGTACGCAAATTCGACAGTAGCTGCCAAATCGAGAGGCACAGTTTCAGAACCAATTAAAGTCAAAAGAGGCGTAAGGCAAGGCAGTGTTCTCAGTCTTGTCATTTTCAAACATGCAATCTCTAAGATTCTTAACCAGATCTCTTAATCTCTTCTACTTCACGATACTGACTTATATGATTTAGCTTACGCCGATGATGATCTTCTTCTCAGTAGATCAAAGGCAGACGTGCAAGATAACCTGGATAAACTTCGCAAAGAATTTCAGTCAATTGGACTTTTTTATTAACATAGAAAAGTGTGAGTTTCTAACTTCCAACACGGCTAAGAGTGGCAATGTTCCACTTGTAAATCATTCAGTCCCTGCTGTGTCAGAGTTGAAATACCTAGGGTTAATTATTTCTGAATCGCTCCACAAAGCCAGGAAACCCACTGTGAAGCACACAACCATCGCCATTAAACGTGCTTACTAGACTGTTGTTCCAAATTTAGACGATACTCCAGGAAATCACTTGCTTCTATTTATTGTTCAGCATGCCAACCTCAAACTATTTACGTCGGCAGTGCGTTTCAGCTACTTGCGTTTCAGCCGAAAGTTAAATAGATAAAATTAATAACTGCTATTTAAGATACGCAAAGTTTATGCTGTTTATTGCTAAGCAGCACCAAAATCCCCCTTGAAAAATTCGGAATTATGAATCCAGCCAAAGAATGGTCGAGAATCCGTGAGAAGTCTGTGATAAAAGTGATACTGAACAGACGACGTTTTTCTCCAATAATAATTTGTTTTGTTATTTTGTATTTAGTTCTTTTCCTTCTATGTTTCCTTATTCCACTATAACCTTTTGTAGGTGGTGAGTAAATGAATCATTACTATTATTATTATTATTTTTATTAGGCTTCTTAACATTAATTTTTAAACCTATTCTAGCTCCCTGAGCTCACTAAACCTCTAACACTTCATTCATTTTGCTCAAAATCTCGTCTAGGATGCTTAAATCGTCAGTATAATTTCAGTCTTGGATGTTCTTTCCTCCTAATTTGTTCCATTGTCTCCCATTGCCTATCCTGTGCTCCTTAAGACAGTTCCATCAAACGATCCATATAAAGGGACACAAGCCTGCTTAACTCTTAGGTTGATAATTGAGAAGTGACTGAGCTTTCCAACAATTTTGATCCCCAGTTTTGTGGATTATAAGCAAGTGTTCAATTCTGTTGACAGAAGAGCTTTAGCAAAGGTCTTATCCTTGTATGGTATATCAGACAAATACACTAAAGTGATTAGTGGTGTGTACGAGAGCAACACTGCTACGGTTAAGGTAGAAAATGAGGTTAGCAACTGGTTTTGTATTAAATCAGGAGCTAAGCAGGGCTGTGTTCTATCCCCCTTTATATGGATAATCTTGATGGAACTTGTTATAAGCAGCACAGGGAAGGACATGGGAGACAACGGAATCATATGGGGAGGAAAAATTTTCCTGGACTTAAATTATACTGTTACTAGTATCCTAGATTAAAGTGTGAGGAAAATGAATGAACTGTTAGAGGTTGTGTGAGTTAAGGGTGCTGGAAAATGTTTGAAAATTAACGTTAAGAAGACTAAGTCACTAAGGAAAGGAATAAGTGAAGATGAAAAAGTAGCGTTGGGTAACGAAATGATTGATCACGTGGGCAGCTTCACTTACATTGGTAAAATTATTAGTAAAGACGGTGGGAGCAGTGAAGATCTTAAAAGTAGATTCGCTAAAATACGGAGTGTTTTTTAAACAGTTAAAAAAAGATTGGAAGAATAGGAAGATAAAAGTAAAACAGTTCAAAATAGGGATGAAATCTTTTTATTGACAGTAAATAGACATAAAATCATTTAACTGGATATTTCGAACACATATACAGTGTTCATCATCAGCAGTAAAACTTTTAGTTTTAGTTTTACTGCTGATGATGAACACTGTATATGTGTTCGAAATATCCGGTTAAATAATTTTATATTTATTCACTGTTAATAAAAAGGTTTCATCCCTAATTTGAACTGTTTTACTTTCGTCATGGAATAGCAGTGTGGTCTTCGAAGTTATCTAAATAGGAAGATAGGTCTGCAGACCAAGATTAGAATATTAGAAGCTATAGTGATGACAGTGGTCAAATATGGCTCTGAATTATGGGTGCTCCGAAAAGAGGATGAAGATTTGCTAAACGTTTTCCAGAGAAATTGCCTACGGATTGTTCTGGGTACCCAGCTGACTGACTGTATTTCAAACATCAGGCTCCATGAAAGATGTGGTTCAATCCCACTTTCTAAGGGTATAATGAAAGAAAGGTTAAGATTTGTAGGGCACGTTCTACGGGTAAAGGATGACCGATTGTTCAAGATTGTCCTTTTCGGCCAGCCGTCTAGGGCTAAACGAAAAGTAGTTCATCCTCGTCTGGTGTGGGAGGACGTCATATAGAAAGATTTAAAGGAAATTGCCTACGGATTGTTCTGAGTACCCGGATGACTGACCGTATTTCAAAAAGTAGGATGTAGAAAAAATATGGCTCAATCCCAATTTCTAGGGCTATAATGAAGGAAACGTTGAGACAAGTAGGGCACGTTGTGGGGATAAGGGATGACAGATTGCCGAAGATTATCCTTTTTGGCCAACCGTCTAGGGCTAAACAGAAAGCAGGTCGTCCTCGTCTTGGGCGGTAAGAAGTCACAGAGAATTGATGCAAACTCAATGGAAACTTCCTCGGAGGTTGTAAAAAGGAAGGGATTGAACAGATTAGGATGGAGGAAGAGCTTGCGCAGCTGTGTTGGGCTCAGGCGGCTTGGTACAGCGGTGAGTTGTTAGTAGTGTTAGTTAGTAGTAAAGGAAACGGAAGCTTCCTGGGAAGGTGTAAGGAGGGATGCTTTGAATAGATTGGGATGGAGGAGGAGCATACGTAGCTGTGTTCCCCTTGTGCGGCTTGTTGCTACTGTGAGTTGTTAGTTTTAGTAGTAAAAGGTAGAAAAAGGTAAAGGATACGGCATTAGACTTTACAGTCCGTACTGGCGGTGCTGATCTCCGTTTCTTGGCCCTTCAGCCAGGAGGTGCAATGGGGGGTTGGGGGCCAGCCATCCTGTACTTTCGCACACCCTTTCTGTTTACCTTCCCCAGATTTCTCCAGGTACCCATTTAGAGCTGGGTCGACTCTGGCTAAGCTTACAGAGTCACGCCACTGACCCCCGTCCCAAACTGAAGAATTGGGTACACTGGAATTTGAACCCACGTCCTCTCAGACAAGGGATCCCGAATCCAGCGCAGTAGTAGTAGCTGCTAACCTAATTTCCTACCTTACCTGCCACAATGTTATTCTCGTACATAGCACTAATCATTCAAATGTATCGGCATGGTATACCATACAACGAAAAGATCTTCACTAAAGATTATCTATTAAGAAAATTGAACGCTTGCTCATTATCTATACAACTGAGGACCAAAGGTGTTTGATTACTCAGGTACTTCTTAATTATTAACTTCAGAGTAAAAATTTGTTCGGTATATCCTCTACCTTTTCTAAAACAGCACTGTTCTTCTCTTATAAATTTGTCTACTCAGTATAAAAAGTATTACATTACTAAGTAACTTGCTCCATACAGAAATCAGACTAATGCCTCAATAATTACTACATTCACTCTGATCACCTTTCTTATACGGTGGTTTAATTAGAGTTTTTCTAAAATTGTGGTGTATTTCCCCCTTTTCAAAGATCATATTCATAATCTTCAGTAGCTCCTTTCTAACCTCAGAGCCACCATATTTAAGAAACTTATTTACCACAGTATCAGCACCTGGAACCTTATTATTTTGTAATTCTTTCAATACTGTTATTAGTTCTTGATCACAAAACAAATCTTCCTTCACGTCTAAGGTATGACAAACTCTTTCATTTTCCTCTGTTTCGTTTCCTGCAACTCTATCTCGGTTTAGCACAAACTTAAAATGTTCTATCCATATCTCTTTAACTCTTTCCTTATCACTGATTGTAGCCTGTTCCTATGTTTGACTGGGAGAAGTTTGGACTCACTACTACTTTCTCAGTGCCAGTACAATATTAAATAAAAAACAAACGAGTTTTTTAACTGAAAGTAAGGATCGATATTAAAACTTAAAACGAACGGAAATTACTCCGCATATGAAAAGGGCATTTCCTCCTCAACGCACTGCTCTTTACGCTAAAGTTTGACTCATTCTCTTAACTCTACTTTTTAAAACAATAAAAAACTTTAGCGTAAAGAGCAGTGCGTTGAGGAAGAAAAGCCCCTTTCATATACGAAGTAATTTCTGTTCGTTTTAAGTTTTAATATCGCTCCATACTTTCAGTTAAAAAACTTGTTTTTTTCTATTTAATTTCTGAACGTTTTTGAATTAATGCATGTTTTGATTTTGGCTCTCCGCATACAAATAATTAAAACGAAATTTGCATATTACTTTTTTTAAGCTAAATGGCTTTTTCATAGTTTAATTGGAAGATTTTGAGAAAAGAGGAACGGGGGAGGAGGCCTAGTTGTCCTCCAATTTTTGATTACTTAAAAAGGCAACTAAAACTTTTAATTTTTACGAATGTTTTCATTAGTAAAAAATATACGTAACCTACGAATTAACTTACGTAACGAACTTCTATATTCGTATGTTTTTATTACGTATATGAGGGTGTTCACCCCTTCGTCAATACCTCGCTCTTTACACTAAAGCTTAAATGTTGTCGCAATTGCTTAAGAATGACCATTGAAGCACAAAGGCAGTAGAATAAATAGTTGAAGCTACTAAAAAATACTTTGGTGTAAAGAGCGAGGTATTACGAGGAGGTGAACCCTTCATATGCTTAATAATTTCATTTCGTTTTAAGTTTTAATGCTGCTCCTTACTTTCAGTTGAAAAATTTTTATATTTAATTTTTGATTGTTCTTTTAAATAATGATAGAAATTCCTGTGCCCCTTTCATTGAAATTATCTTCCCCAATGACAAATTCCTCCATGGAAAGATCCTCCCACGTAACCCCCCTCTAAACTTCTCCCCCCCCAAACCAAAAAATCCCCCTAAAACTTCTGTACGCTTCCCAATAACCATTACTATATGTAAACACTGGTCAAAGTTTGTAACTTGCAGCCACTCCCACGGGACTCTGGGGGAGTTTGTCGTCCCCAAAGACAAAGTTATTAGCTTTATCGACTATGGTGAATAAAATGGCTATCTCAGAATTTTGATCCGGTGACTTTGGGAAAAAATGAGCGTGAGAGGGGGCCTAGGTGCCCTCCCATTTTTTGGTCACTTAAAAAAGGCACTAGAACTTTTAATCCCCGTTAGAATGAGCCCTTTTGCAACATTATAGGACCACTGGGTCGATACGATCACCCCTGGGAAAAAAAAATAAAAATAAACACGCACCCGTGATCGGTCTTCTAGCAAAAAATGCAAATATCCACATTTTTGTAGATAGGAGTTTGAAAGTTCTACACTTGAGTTATCTGATACGCTGAATGCGATGGTGTCACTTTCGTTAAGATTCTATGATTTTTATGGGGTGTTTCCCCATTTTTTTAAATAAGGCAAATTTCCTCAGGCTCTTAACTTATGGTGAGTAAGTGGTGAGTAACTATTGGTGTCAAAATTCCATTTTTAGAGTTTCGGTTACTATTGAGCCGGTTCGCTCCTTACTACAGTTCGTTACCACGAAATGTTTTATTTTACTATTATGCCGTCTAGATGCATCTTCCATATCCTCAGTAATTTTATCCATAGCTTTTACTTCACACCTCCTTAGTTCACATGTTAAAGATTTCTCCATCTTCTTTGTATTCCTTTTGTTTTCATATTATGTATCACTCAGATAATTCTTGTACAGGCCCCTTCTCCTGACTATTAAACGTTAAGCTTCTTCGCTAATATTCCTACTAGCACTCCTAACTTTCATCCCTAAGACACCATCAGCAATTTTGCAAATTGTTTTCTTAAAATTATTCCATCCATCTTCCACATTGTCAAATATTAAACTCTGCAGTTAAGTATTCAACTATTCCTTTAAAGTTTCTCGCAAATTTTCATCGTGGAGTTTATCAACATCATAACCTTGCAGGAGGTAATTACCTTTCGGAATTTCACCTTTAAACTAACCCTAGACACTAATAGATGGTGATCTTTACTTTTAAAATCAATAACAGCACTCCTATATACCCTAGTATAATATACTGATCCTGCCAGTCTTCGGTTTACAATAACATAATTAACTAGACCTACGTTGCCTGAGCAACGCGAAGTGTTGCAGCAACCTTTGTCCGGGTTCGCCGAATAAAGTTTTGCGAGAGCAACACTTTAGTTTTGTTTCTTTGCTATCGGTTAAACCCTGAAGTTGTCAGCCTATCGAAGCTTTTAAAACGTTATGTTCAAAGAAGAAAGCGATCAGTAATCACATGAGCAAAGGCTATTCCTCAGCATTGAAATTATAACAATAACAAAAGAATATCGAAAGAAGGAACAAAATTGACTTTGCGGCCAGTTGAACTTTATTCTTTTCTATCTTAGACATCGTGACGGATGAAAGCTTAGAACAATATGTTATATAATCCAGTTGGTATTATAAAGCTATCTGTAAGTTTTCAGGATCAAAATACCATCAATGACACCATTTATTATGAAAAACCTACTATGACATATTTTTTTATCAGCTCATCACGAGCTACCGATAATACAGAAAGAAGGGAATAAATTGACTTTGCAGCCAGTTGAACGTTGTCCTTATCAATCGTAGACATCGTGACGGATGAAAACTTGAAACAGTATCTTATATGATCTAGTTGGTATTACAAAGCTATCTGTAACTTTTTAGGATCAAAATACCATAGATGACACTCTATTAATTATTAAGAAACTGCCTCGTTATTTTACGTTATCGTTTGTACCCGTTGCGTAAACACTTAATTCTAGGTTACAGTGAGTTTGGGTAGGCTACACCAACTAGCAAAAGTTACAAACCCCTCTTCACTAAAGATGATTGTAGCCTAACAGACGATTATTACTTACAAGTCCCCTTACATGTCTTACCACTGGAACCAACTCGGTCTTACCATCAAATACACTGGAAACAAATAATAGGTACACCAAATAGCAAAATTTGCAAACCCCTCACTGCCGAAGATGATTATGAGCTAACAGCCGACCTTTCCTTACAAGTCCTCTACATGTCTCACAATTGGTAACGGCCTGTTTTTGGTTTCAGTGTGTACCCTACTACTGAAGTTTTCAACCCCTTGAAACTTTCGAGCTACTATATCTCATGAAGGAATTTTTGTACCAAAAAATGGATGACATCAAGAGCTATCGAATGCCGTCCTTGTTCTATCTGTCTTTGTTCAAAAGTTGATTTTTTTTTTTTTGCCGTAGGTTAACTTTCTAACGTCACCACTTAGAAAGGAGCAGAGGATAAGCTCCAATTTCTTTAGCAATGACAGAAATTTTTAAAGTTCAAGAGGTACATCTGATAACATTTCTCTACCTCAATCCCAAGTCCGAAAATAAACAAATGATAAACCCAGCCGAAATCACGGCTGCACTTTCGGACCCGTGGAAAATGCCGCTTTTTTGCTTCTGTAAATTTTTCTATTTATCACTCAAAGAAGATATATTGGCTGTGGGGCCGGGTAACTGCCGCGTATATTTAACACTTATAGATTTTAGTCCATCTTCGATTTGAAAGTGGTGCCCGCCTGCTTGCCTGCTAGAACGGAGCTTTCCACTCGAAAGCAGAAACATGGTTTGATGAAACGAAAGCTTGGCTGCACAATTTCAGATACTCCTCTCTCACACAGGCTACATAACTCCATTTCACTTCGCACACCATAGGCTATGGCTTGTGGACAAGCAAAAACCATCCTTTTTGGCCCCAGGCAAGAGTTCTGCGGAGATTTCCAAAATGTAATGCCATATTCATCAATCCGGCCTGAGGTCTACAGTTTCCGCAAAAACCGCACAGGTTAGAACCTTACCAGATTCCAGTAATAAGCCGACATCGGCGGCATAGGAAAAAAAAACTGGGACAAAACCAAAGTGTTGCTCTCGCAACACAATAAGGTTTAATGTCTTACTATCACGTGAATACTATGTTAACTTAATGGCCATTTTATGATCAACCAGCGTATTGTTTATAAGTAGATTATTATACCTACAAAATTGTAGAAGTCTGTAGCCATTACTGTTTTTTTTTTTCGTACACCAAATTTACCTTTTCTAGGATATCATAGATCCCTAATTCTACTGACTGGGCGTTAAAATCTCCAAGCAAAAACACCATTTTTCTTCCAGGGACTCTGTCTATTTGCTTATATAACTCTATATAAAATTCATCTGAGTCACTAGTATCTCCATCAGTTGATTCTACAGGGGCATGTACAACTATAACTGATAATCTGAACTTTTTAGTCATAAAATGAGTGACTGGTATTCTATTGTCAGTACCCTCCCAACCTAAACAAAACTTAGCAGCTTTATTATTCATCTTAAGCCCTAAAGAATTTTAAAACTACGAGGCAGATTCTTTTGGAGTGGACTGAGCAAATTAACCATTGAGAACGAAAATTTTAAAATATAACCGCTCATGGTAACGAACCGTGAGTAAGGAGTAATACGGCTCAATTGTAATTAAAACTCTAAGAAACAGGGTTTTTGGTAAAAAATGGAGACAAGAAAACAAATCTAGAAATAGTCACAAAAAGCTTCTCCTATTTTATTTATATGTTTAAAAAAAAAAATAAAAAAAAGTTGTGTATTTTGTAGGTGGTTTTCTCGCTAATCCTACAGAAGAGTAAAGTTTCTACAATCAACAGATAAGAAATCAGGATACTTTCAGTTCAAATATATATGATAAAATAATAACCAGTCTCAGATACATCATTGAAGGACAAGGGCGGATCCAGGATTTTCTTTTAGGGGGGGGGGAGCGCATAATAGGTTACTTCGATAAACTTTCGAACAAAGAAATACCTGCAATTTAAATGGAAATTCGACAATTATTTGTCGTAGGTAGGTAGTGGAAATGGTCGTAAATTTAATTTAAAATCTGGTAAGGGTTAAAGTTCTAATAAATCTGTCGAAATTAAAACGGTACAAAAATATTGATACAAAAAAAGTGAGATGGAAGAACCGCGCCGCCATAAAATAAAGATAAAAAGCTTTTCACCATCTATAAAAAAAAAAATGATATTTTCTGCATAATTTTTTCTATTTGCACTTCTGACCACTCTAGCGAGTGAGTTAACCTTTTTATGGTAAAAAAAAAGACTGGTCTTGAACCATCTTTTGGGGTCATGCACTCTTTGTGACAGTTTGTATAGGTCAAACCATTTAGCATGTCGTTTACCTTTATGGCATCGTTTATTAACTTTGATAGTAATGAAGAGTAGGAAATGAGGATGAAGATATAGATTGTATATTCGTAAAAGATATATTAAATGTTAAATACTAGTTCTTTTAATGGTGGAACAAGATCAACAGAACGAAGAACTAGAAATGCATAGAATATATTTAAAACGATGGTTTTAAGTATAGGCAATAAAGCATTAAATAATCACTGTTTCCTTTAAAAAAAGTAGTGTTTTAATAAACAGTAACAACTATGATGAATTCTCAAAAATTTACTTTTCAGAATTTAACTTTTCATAACACCGTAGCGTATCTTTCCACTGTTTAAAGTTCTATATATTTTGCTTAAGTTACAGAATTCACAATTTTATAACAAAAGTCTTTTTCTGTATTTCCACAACCACCATATCTATTTATTACACGGTCGATGTCTACCTCAATATTTTGGCGAATGTTTATAATGGCTACTCCTGTTAGTCTAGAGTTCTGTCAGTTTAGAGCTCTTCGTTAGTATTCTCTCTTATATTCATCCTAAAGAACTCGAATAAAGACCAAAATCGTCAGAAAAATATTAACACTAATAAAGATGCATGTAGGTATATGCTTCAAACTAAGTATATGAGTCAAAATACTCCTTAAAAAACAAATGATTATGTGTTTGTTATTTTTGTATTTGATAGGTATAGATTGATGATTTAAATTCTCAGGGTTTCAAGCTGTGGTAGATTTCTAATTATTTTTTTTTAATCTTGGGATTTTCATATATTCAATTCAAAGTGTAAATCTCGATGTGTCTGTTGAACACAAAAATAAAAATTTGGGATTTGACTCAGATTTAGCATTAAGTAAGAGAATTGTCCTATAATAATTTTAGTTAATAAACAACTAATTGTGGAAATAAGATTCGATGGCATGTATCAAAATAAGTGTAAAATCCTCAGCGGTATATATAGTAGTTTATACAATTTTATGTACAAATATATGCAACCCCTATACAAAAATATAACTATATTTCTGACTGGCTGGTATTGAAAAGGTGAAAAATCCTGAAGTATTATTGTAGTTGCATTCCATTTCAGTGGTTAACTCAAGTTGTGTGAATCTCCACTTTTTATCAACATTTTATTAGTAAATGTCTGAAAAAAATTGATGCCATTCCTCTGATTCAAACTGAGAATTCAGAAATTTATCAGAAATCTTGTAGATCTTCGAAGAATTCAGAAATTTACATCAGCTAGATAAAAGAAAAAAAAACACATAATTACTTGACTTCTTTTATAAATTTTTTTTGAATATCTATTCTTCGTAAATGATTACTTAGTTTTAAGTATATACTTATACCAACCTTTATTAAAGTTCTAACGAGTTTTGCCTTTATATGTCAGGAGGTTATATGTCTTATAATCCACCAAAATCCAAAACTTAAATTTTTTATTTTTGCACTTCTCATACGTTTTCTTTCTATTATACAAATCCTTAAAAAACAACTATGTTGTAAAACCACCCTGATTTGCAAAAAAAAACCCAAAAAACCAAAACAGACAACCAAAAAAAGTAATGATATCAATTTATTCGCCTCAGTGCCTCGAAACAAGTAGCAAGACTCGGAAACCAATTTTTGACGGTGAAAAGAAGTGAAATTTTACTATTCAACCCCATTGTGACATCACAATCCTGAATATCATTTCGATAGCCTAAAGAAGTTAGGATTTTGAATTTCTCCTTCTTGTTATTACGAAATGAAGATTTTCGCCTCCCAGTTGGCTTTTGTGGAAATGGGGACAGATTCCCCTGATAAACCTAAATTTAATTAATCACTTTTGGCGGTATGCATATCTAGTAAAATCTAACAGAGACCGCACTAAGTAACTGAAACCTTGTTTCAAACTTGTTTGCAAAACCAAACAGTCTTAATAATTAGAAACTTATTAAAAACTCAACTATTAAAAACAATTACAAAAAAAAAACTTTCGTCTTAACCCAAACCAGAGCAAGCGGTCCTAAAAACAAATCTATCACTACATATGGGGGGGGGGTGCTCCCCCCGACTTCACCACCTTTGCTTAAGGATACTGCAAAATTGTTCAAAATAAGTAATCCCCAGAATAAGAGAATATTGAACACGTAACTATCTCAAGAAAAATTTCAGTCTTCATCCTTACTTTTGCTCAATGTTTTATTCATAATCTAGATAAAATTTAGTGTTTTCCTTAAAGTTTAGTTTTCGGTAATTGTGTTTGTGCTGCTTGGGATCAAAGATCAGGGAAATAGTTTGCTAATTTCGGGACTTAAAGATAGGTCGAGATAACGGCCTCCTAATTTCGGTATTTTCAGAATTTTAGCTCTGAGTGGAGGCTGAATGCGCAAGACTTCCCACTTGAATCCGCAAGATATCTGCTAGATGTTATTCTAACCCGTATCACAGCACAAATCTCTAGATGGCCATTGCCCGAAGGATTGAAAACAGCTTTTACAGCTCCTTTCTAGAGTCCTCAGGTCGCTTTTGATGAGACAAAAATGTCTCCAAACAGAAGAAAAGGGACTGCTTTGAACAACATGTCTATGGTTTCATTGTTAAGAAGTCTGCTGGCCTTGTGAAGCGGTGAGGTTTGGCTAGAAATAATTTCTCGCACCCATTTTACAGAATTATTTCAAAAATGTGTCCGCAAATGAAGGAATATTGAAGATAACTTTCACCCCACCCCTTTTCCTAAAACAAACTCCTTCTATATTTAAAACGAACATTAAATCGAAAGCAGTTGAAGGGTGCAGACCCACCAGTGCTCAATAGTAATAAGAAATGTTGGGTTAAGTAAAGGTATTTTTTTTTTTTACATCATACAAAATTTCGACTAAATCCGTTTGTATGATCCACTTACATATCAATGTCTTCTTAATCAGTTTTTAACCTACTTATCAAAGCTAAACCTATTTTGGGCTATATATATATATATATATATATATATATATATATATATATATATATATATATATATATATATATCTATATATATAAAAATAAGTTGTCTGTCTGTGGATGTGTGGATGGATGTGTGGATGGATGTGTCAGGTGACGTCACCTGAAAAAACTGGATTAGGTGACGTCAAAACTGAAAAAACTAAAAAAAGGCAAAAACTACAAAAAAAACTAAAAACTAATAAAAAAAATAAAAAAGCTAAAAAACTAAAAAAACTATAAAGGTAAAAACCAATAAAAAACTAAAAAAAAAACTGAAAAAACTAAAAAAAGGCAAAAACTACAAAAAAAAACTAAAAACTAATAAAAAAAGTAAAAAAGCTAAAAAACTAAAAAAACTAAAAAAACTAAAAAAAGGTAAAAAACTAAAAAAAATAAAAAATAAAAAAAAACTAAAAAAAAGGAAAAAACTGAAAAATAAGCTAAAATAAAGGTAAAAACCAATAAAAAACTAAAAAAAAAAGGAAAAAACTAATAAATGACGACACTCAAAGAGAAAGCGACCAGGACAAAAAACTAAAAAAAAAGGCAAAAACTACAAAAAAACTAAAAACTAATAAAAAAAATAAAAAAGCTAAAAAACTAAAAAAACTAAAAAAAGGTAAAAAACTAAAAAAACTAAAAACTAAAAAAAAACTAAAAAAGGTAAAAACTAAAAGAACTAAAAAAGAAAAAAATAAATGACGACACTCAAAGAGAAAGCGACCAGGACAAAAGGAATGTTCGATTAGCAATCAACAAAGCACCGGGACACAGGGAGTATAAATGACGACCAGGACACAAGTAAAAAAAAAAATTAACAAAACTAAAAAGAAGGTAAAAACTACAAAAAAACTAAAAAGAAAAAAAAACTAAAAACTAATAAAAAAACTAAAAAATCTAAAAATCTAAATAAACTAAAAAAGAAAAAAAAAGGAAAAAAATAAAGGAGAAAAACAAAACTAAAAAACGAATGTATATACAGACCGGTACACCGGGATACAAATGACGACCGGGACACAGGGAATATAAATAACGACCGGGACACAGGGACACAACTACAACGGGGACACCGGGGGAAACAGGGGGATATAAATGACGACCGGGACAAAAAAACTAAAAAGAAATAAAAACTAAAAACTAATAAAAAAAACTAAAAAATCTAAAAATCTAAATAAGCTAAAAAAGAAA
The DNA here is from genome assembly GCF_032884065.1 of Artemia franciscana. NCBI lineage: Eukaryota > Metazoa > Arthropoda > Branchiopoda > Anostraca > Artemiidae > Artemia > Artemia franciscana. The sequence goes on from NC_088873.1 coordinate 35,824,217, forward strand.
AAAAAAGGAAAAAAATAAAGGAGAAAAACAAACTAAAAAACGAATGTATATACAGACCGGGACACCGGGATACAAATGATGACCGGGACCCGGGACACAGGGAATATAAATGAAGACCGGGACACAGGGACACAACTACAACGGGGACACCGGGGGAAACAGGGGGATAACCTGACAATCTATTTATATGCAAAGACAATGGGACAGCAAAGAATGTTGTATATTCGCAAGTTTTACGTAGTTAAAACCATATATATATATATATATCTATATTCACAGGTGGGACATAGGGACACAACTACAATGGCGCGTAACTATTATGGCGCGTAACGACTTACGCGCGCGGGGGGGCTTGGGGGGGGCGTGAAGCGCCCCCACCAACTAGGTGTTGGGGTGGCGCGAAGCGCCACCCCAACAGCTAGTATATATATATATATATATATATATATATTTCTTTTTTATTTTTAGATGGTGTCTGAAACGACGTCACGCGCAGTTTTTGTTGAAAGTGTTGTAGAATTTCTTCAAAAATATGGCTTCGATGGAGTAGATATTCATTGGTTATATCCTGGAATGCGAGGAGGGTCAAGGACTGACACAGTTTTTTTTGGGTTTCTGTTGAGGGAACTTCGTGAGTCTTTTGATAAGCATGGTCTTCTTTTATCAGTTGCAACTGGGAATGCAAAAGAGCAGATTCTTCTTTCTTATAATATACCAGAAATATCTAGCTTAGTGCATTATATAATTCTTTTGACTCACTCATATCACGGAGACTGGGAAAAGTTTACGGGCCTCAACGCTCCACTTTATCCACAAGAAACTGATATTTCCGAAGTAGACCTTTATAAAAATGCAAACTGGACCGTTAATCACTGGATAGCCAATAAAGCTGAAAGGAAGAAACTCATCATGGGAATTGCAGCATTTGGACGAAGTTGGATACTTGAAGATCCTATGGTATGTCTGTTTCTGTCCAACAGGGGCGAAACATTTACTAGATAAGCGGTAGCTAGTATGGGATATATATTCCCTACATTTATTTTATTCTAATTATCTGTTTTTATTTTGTCTAAGAGGAAATTTTATTCTTTCTGAGAGAATTTTTTTTTTCCAAATGGGGCCCAAAAACGTTGAAGACAAAATAAGCTTTAGGTGTGCGCGAAAACACATTGAAAAATAAGATATTTTGTGGGTTTTAGAAACACTACCATACGTCACAAGTAGGGTGAGAAATAGCTAGCTATTTTCCCATCCCCAAAAACTTATATTGTGGCTGCTTGATTTATCTAATAAATAAATACAAAATCCTAGGTTATCTGAAGGAATCTTGAGAAAACCTAAACTGTAATCAGTATCAATTGATATTTATTCGTGACGTTTTAAATCTAAATGGTAAATTGCTTCTCACATTGCATTTCCGGTCCTTTAACAGACACCCTAATATTTATATATTAAAGGGTTAAATTGTCTCCGAGGGGACTTTTTTTCGACTCCTTTGCATCGAAAAGGTTGTTTTTTTTTAATATTGGATTTGCTTTCAGTGTTCTTTATTGCTTTTACTTTTGAGGTAACGGCCCACCTTTTAAAGAGCTCCACACCCCCGAATCAAAATTAATTTGTTTTCTTCTCCAACAGTCCCCTTTAATATTTCATTTCATGTTTCAGCTTTTTCAAAAAGATTTTATTTTGCGAGTTTTACCACATAATCACCTTGTACGTAGGTCATACCCTTCCCACTTTTTAACTTGTGTTTCTAGCATAAGCCGAAATGGTCGTAAAAGATTTTTTCAAAGCTTATTTCCAAAAGTGTTAAGTTCTGACTTTCTTACTTTTTTCAGTCCTGTCAACCAGCTTGACTACAAATTTATTTATACCCCTTCTTCCGTATTTTCTCTTTTTCAAGCTTCAATTTGAATTTCGGTAGCAAAAATACTTTAAATGTGAGGAATCCTTATTTTTTGGACCTTCAATTTCTAAAACTTTCCCACTTAAAATATTTTTATGCGACAAGTTTTGATTTTCTAGTTATTTAGATTTCTTTTTTAATAGCAAAAGCCATTTAATGTCAGTAATGATTTTATTTTGGAACGTTAACTCTTTAAGATTTAGTTTTTCTCCAATTCAATTCTTTTAATTTTTGATGATTTCATTTTTGATCCAATTTCCAATTGGAATTTCCAGATTTTCCATGACGTAAGCTTTGCAATATTAGTAACCAATATATTAACCAATAACCAATAATTGTAACCAATATATTAACCAATATATGTTAATATATTGAATACCAATATATGTTAATATGTGTTATATGTTATAAACCAATATATGTTTATTATGTGATAAACCAATATATGTTAATATGTTAATATAATATATATAAAAATATATTAACCAATATTTTAACCAATATATTTAACCACTATATTAACCAATAACCAATAAAAAGTAACCAATAACCAATAAATAGTAAGGAATACTAGTAATTTTTTAGCTTTAACTCTTTAAGTTTTTGTTACCCCCAACTAAATTTTATATTACAACGAGTTTTGATTCTCTAAGAATCTAGAGGCACTAGTTAATAGCAAAAGCTTTTTATGTTAGCCTTTGTTCAGTTTTGATACTTTAACTCTTTTTGATACTTTAACTCTAGTTTTCCGAATTAAAGTCTTTTTAATGCTATAATGTTTGATTTTCTAACAATTTAGTGCCGGTTAGGGTCAGGGTATTATTTTGTGGAAAATTCCTAGCAGAATTGGAGTGAAAACATTTTACTCTTCTAGCATAAGACAACATTAAGGGCATTCTTATGTTTATCTTAATTCTGGGTCGAATTCATCCGGTCCTTATCTAAATAAACGTTTATAACCTTTGTGAAATAACTTATATTAAAACATTCGATTAAATATTCAGGTAAATTTAACAGTCCATCACTAGAAAGCTTAACACTCACAGATTAAAATTATTCTGTTTTCTATTTCGGATATCCCATTGAACAGATGATTTTGTACTTGGTCAGATAAGTTTATGTTATGTCTTTTTCATAACAACGACGGCTATCGATACCTTTTCCCACATTTTTTATTAAATTTTGTCTGTCTTAGCACAATCGGAAACATTTTTCAAATAAGCCCGAAAATTTCAAATCCACATCTTTCAAATTCGTCTATCATCCAGCATGCTCTGAAAGTTTCTATTAAATACCTCCAGCTGTTCTTGAGATATTGTTGATATTCCCTTTTGACAACCAGCATAGTAGTGGCGCGTCAATTTGTCAGAGTGCGCCCATATCCCTTTGAAACCCTATACCAGCACTTTTGTAAGCTACTGGATATTTTCAAAATGCTTAGTAGAACACACAGGTGTTATTTTTTACATTTTGCTAATATATGGCTGTTTCGTAATAGTTTAAAAGTTGTAATTATTATGTATGCACATTAAATATTTAAAAACCTTCAGGTCAGGTCGTAAAAGCTTGAAAGGTACTCTTAAAGCCACTAGTGAAGTGAGAAACCCCCAGACGCAAAAAAAAAAATCATCTTAGTACCCCCTCAAGACGTTTTTTATTCAAGACATTTTTCAAGATTATTTTTCTTCGTGTAGTTTCCTCTCGAGGCATTTCCTAAGCCGCTAGTCCAATTGGGAACCCCCACATGTAAAAAAAAAATTGATCTCAGCCCCCATGAAGACGCAGGTGTTATTGTTTACTTGGGTTAATTCTAAAGACCTTGTTGATGACGTCTAATGTTTATTTGCGTAAATTTAAGCAAGGAGAACGTGGTTTTTTGTGTCAGCGACACGTGTTTTGGTTACAGGACCCTCTGTAATCCAGCAAAAACAGGTTTGGAGTTCTCCAAGACGCAGGGACTATTGTTTATTTGGTCTATTGCGCGCAGGCGCCTGTTATGTGTCCTGCACAGAGATTTGTTTTGATTCTAGGTAACAGTACATAATTCAAAATGAATCTGTACATAATTCAAAATGAATCGTGACACTAGGAACTTTTAAAATCAGATTGTTCGATTATACCTCTAGGTAAGATTTTAATTTCTAAGTACATTAAAAGATGGAGATACCCCCTACCTTTGGCCACACTCACCCCAAAAAAAGAAGATGGGTACAATTAAATTGAAGCTTATAGGATTCAGTATATGAAAATAATGGCTAAAACCCTTCGCTCCATTTCAATACATGGTTCTATTGGGAATGAAATAAGTTTATTTTATCACTAAAGAATACATGTCTTGAAAAACTGTCAAAATCATCCCTTCTAATTCGAATAAAAATAGCAATAAGGCTTTCTGATGGATTATCACGCAATTACCTGTCAAAAATCCAACCTAAAATTGAATTTTCCTAACGAGACCTTTACTTACCCGAGATTGCGAAAAGGCTGGTTTAATAAAGGCAGGTGGTTAACGATAAGGACGTTTTTTTGATCAAACTGACAAGTTGTCAGGCATAATATCAAGAATTAGTTTTACAGTAAACCTTTGATATGCAAGAGGAATGAAGGAAGCTATGATTAGTATTTTTGTACGGAAGATATGAGTACATCTAATTCGAGATGTCGCTGTTTATTTTGGGAAAGGAGGGAAGAAACTAAGTGTAAGCTATTTAGAAAACTAAATCACTTCATTTGTTATTTCAGGCAAATTCCGAGTCAACAAGGATTCGCCCAGAAAACAAGAGCTAAGAGCTCATACGGCACTTGTGACGAGGCAAGAAAAGCTAAGAGCCAAGAGCTCATATGGTATGAGCTCTATGAAAATTCTAAGAATCAATAGATTGATTTAAAAAGAAAATCAGAGGCTTAATGCCGGTCAGGATTTAAAATAAGAGCTCTGAGTCATGATGTCCTTCTAAATATCAAAATTCATTAAGGTCCAATCACCCACTCGTAAGTTATAAAAACCTCATTTTTTCTAAATTTTCCTCTCCCTTTAGCTCCCCAGAAGGTCGAATCTGGGAAAACGACTTTATCCAGTCAATATGTTCAGCTACCTGACACGCCTACCAATTTTCATCGTCCTAGAACGTCCAGAAGCACCAAACTCGCCAAATCACTGAACCTCTCCCCCAACTCCCCCAAAGAGAGCGAATCCATTACGATTATGTCAATCACGTATCAAGGACATTTTCTTATTCTATCCACCAAGCTTCATCCCAATTCCTCCACTCCAAGCGTTTTCCAAGATTTCCCCCTCCAACTCCCCCCAATGTCAACAGATCTTGTCGGGATTTGAAATAAGAGCTCTGAGACATGAATTCCTTCTAAATATCAAATTTCATTAAGATCCGGTCACCCATTCTTAAGTTAAAAATACCTCAATTTTTCTAATTTTTCCAAATTAACACCCCCCAGCTCCTCCAAAGAGAATGGATCCGTTCCAATTATGTCAATCACGTATCTATAACTTGTGCTTATTCTTCCCATCAAGTTTCATCCCGATCTCTCCACTCTAAGCGTTTTCCAAGATTTCTGTTTCCCTTCTCCAGCCCCTTATGTCCCCGGATCCAATATGAGTCGAAAATGGAGCATCTGAGACACGAAAACTTCTATATATATATATATATATATATATATATATATATATATATATATATATATATATATATATAAATATATATATATATATATATATATATATATATATATATATATATATATATATATATATATATATATATATATATATATCAAGTTTCATTAAGATCCGATCACCTATTCGTAAGATAAAAATACCCCAATTTTCAAGTTTTCCAAGAATTCCAGTCCCCCCCCAACTCCTCCCAATGTCACAGGATCTGGTCGGAATTTGAAATTAGAGCTTTAAAGCACAAGATCCTTCTAAATATCAAATATCCTTAAGATCTGGTCACCCGTTCGTAAGTTAAAAATTCCTCATTTTTCCGAATTACCCCCCCCCCTCCCAAACTCCACCAAAGAGAGCAGATCCGGTCCGGTTATGTCAGTCACGTATTTTAGACAGGTTTTTATCATTCCCATCCAGTTTCATCCTGATCTCTCCGCTTTAAGTATTTTCTAAGATTTTCGGTCCCCCCCCCCAGACTGCTCCCCCTTCATGAAACTGGATCTGGTTGACATTTAAAATAAGAGATCTGAGTTATGAGGTCCTTCTAAATATGAAATATCATGAAGATCCGATCGCTCCCTCCTAAGTTAAAAATACGTCATTTTTTTTCAGAATTAACCCTCCCCCCCCCAATAGAGCAGATCCGTTCCAATTATGTCAATCACGTATCTAAGACTTCTGCTTATTTTTCCCACCAAGTTTTATCCTGATCCCTCCAATCTAAGCGTTTTCCATGATTTTAGGTTCCCTCCAAACTCCCCACAATGTCACCAGATCCGGTCGGGATTTAAAATAAGAGCTTTGAGACACGATATCCTTCTAAATATTAAATTTCATTGAGATCCGATCATTCGTTCGTAAGTTAAAAACACCTCATTTTTTCTAATTTTTCAGAATCACCACCATCCCCCCCAACTACCCCCAAGAGAGAGGATCCGTTTCGGTTATGTCAATCATGTATCTAGGACTTGTGCTTATTTTTCCCACCAAGTTTCATCCCGATCCCTCCACTCTAAGTGTTTCCAAGATTTTAGGTTTGCCCCTCCAAACTCCCCCAATGTCACCAGATCCGGTCGGGATTTTTAAAAAACAGCTTTGAGACACGATATCCTTCCAAACATCCAATTTCATTAAGATCTGATCAACCATTCGTAAGTTAAAAATACTTCATTTTTTCTATTTTTTCCGAATTAACCGTCCCTCTCTACCCCTCAGATGGTCAAATCGGGAAAACGACTATTTATAATTTAATCTGGTTTGGTCCCTGAAACGCCTGCCAAATTTCATCGTCTTAGCTTACCTGGAGGTGCCTAAAGTAGCAAAACCGGGACTGACAGACCGACAGACACACCGACAGAATTTGCGATTGCTATATGTCACTTGGTTAATACCAAGTGCAATAAAATCTTGAAGTATAGTGACGCTGGAGAGTCGACAGCTCAGCTTAACAGAGGCTGTTACCAGATAGATTGTAGACTATGTCTCATTTTCAGTTTGGGCTTGTTTTTTTACCCATTTGTTTTAGGAGACCTTTGAATTTCAAAAAAGGATTGATTGAAGAAATATATCAACCTGAAACATTCAACTTGTAGTGTCATTTTTGAAGCAGTATTCTTATTGCCACACAAAAAATATAATGAAGTCTACATTTATACATGGGATCTCAAACGCGATATGCCTCAGTACATTAAAGAACTGTGGTATGGTACATTGAACGTTATAAACAGAAAAGGATTATAACGAAAGTGGGCACAAAAGCGAAAAAATACAAAGAGAAATTTGAGAAATATGCAGTTTTTGTCAAAGGAAACGTCCCAACAGATAAATTAATAGTAGAATGTGATAAACATATTCCATTGTATAACTTAGATGACTTCAAATGTGAGAAGTATCCCCATACGTTTCTTCATTTTGAAGAAGAAGTTCGATATTTCGTGCAATGGTTGCCTCAGAAAATACCAGATAAAGTAAAATGCATAAGATATCCAATGAAACCTGTTCCATGGGATCATCAATCTTGGACAAGTTAAATGTTCTTTTGATAAGCAGGCTTCCTACGATTTCTGTCGCCATTCTGGAAGAACTCCAATTCATCAATTTATGCCAAGTATCTCTACCGATGGCTTATATAAGAATTTGTTTGCCTTTACATATGCAAGAAATCTTTTTTCCCTGTTACGCCTTAGATTTTCATTATAGTTTAGTTAAGGTTTAATTTAATTTCTCATCGTTTTTTAAGTAATGCTGGGAAACTCGCTCCTTTCAATTTAATTTTGAGAAAAACGCTTGAAGCATCACCCGTGTTTTCTGACACGCAAACATTTCAAGATACAGTAGAAAAGACATGTTTTATTTCTGATACCATATATTTTTTTTTATTTTGTATTAGAACCCTAACAATTTTCTCAAATTTGACAACCATGTTTTCATTTCCATACACGTCTTGGGACCATTTCGATTAAGGGCATACTAGTTTTTAAGGGTTTTTAGCGATTATTTTCAATATTTCAACATTTGCTTAATCTTTTTAATATTTTCTAGGGCTTATGGGTCGAGTTTTTAAGAGTTTTAAGAGATTTTGTGCATATTTTAACGTTTTTTCTTATTGTTATTATTTTACAAGGATTTAATAGATTCAGGTCAGGTAAAAATTCAACATCGGGGGTAGAATGGCACAGCGATAAACAGCTAGACTTAAAAATGTACTAGAAAAAACATACTTTTTACATGTTTTCGTTATTTTCTTTTGCATTAGGATCCTAAAACTTTCTCAGATTTGAAAACCTTGTTTACATTTTCAAACATAGCTTGGGGCTATTTTGACAAAAGATATACTAGCTGTTGAGGGTTTTGAACTGTTATTTTTTATATTTTAATATTTGCTTCATGTTTTTAATATTTTCTAGGGCTTATGGGTCGACGTTTCTTAAAAAACTTAACTAACTGCTTTCAAGCTAGGTTCCCTTGGATTTACTTAGCGTGTCGCCACACCAAGTGAACTCAAGGGAATCTAGCTTGAAAGCAGCTAGTCTGAGGTAAACCATCAGTTATAAATTACTTCTACTGCTATCTGTAACTACAGAGGTATATATAGTAGAACTAAGAGTAGTAAAAGCGTTTTATCATGGAATTATCGAAAGTGTTTAATGTGATAAGCAAAAAATGGTATCACTGTATATTGCTGTGCCACTCTGCCATTGAGGTTGAATTTTTCATGCCCTGGATCTATCAAACCCGAGAAAACGATGGAAAATATGAAAAAAACGTTAAAATGTGGATGGTCAGAAAACAAACTTCATAGAAAGAAGAAAAGATTATTATCTAGTCTTTGAAACAAAAAAAGATCTCTCTGTATATCTCTGTGCCACTTTGCTCTCGAAGTTGAATTTTTTGAGCCCTGGATCATTTAAACCTGGAGAAATAATAAAAATATAAAAAAAGTTCATATAATATGCCCCTAGTCAAAATTGCCCCTCTTATGCAATGAAAATGTAAACAGGGTTTTTAAAACCGAGAATGTTAGGGTCCTAATACAAAATGAATAAAACGAGAATATAGAAAGGTTTGTCTTTTCTAGTAAGTCTTGAAATGTTTGCGTGTCAGAATACAAACTTGATGCAAAGAAGGAAAGATTATCATCTAGTTTTAGAACTAAAAACCATGTCACTGCTTATGGCCCTGCCACTCTCCCCTCAAGGTTAAATTTTTTTCATGTTCTGGATCCATTAAACCTGGGAAAATAATAAAGAATAACAAAATGCTAAGATGTGGAAAATAATCTCTAAAAACTCTAAAAACCTCGATCATATGCCCTAAAAATGTTAAAAATATGAAGCAAATGTTAACATATTGAAAATAATCGCTTACAACTCTCAATAGCTAGTATATCCTTAAGAAAAATGACCCCAAGTTGAGTTTGAAAATGTAAAAAATGTTTGCAAATCCGAGAAGTGTTAGGGTCCTAATATAAAATTTTAAGAATATGAAAATACAGAAATAGTATATCTTTTCAATTATATCTGAAATTTTTGCATGTCAGAAAACACGGGTGCATCAAATGTTTTTCTCAAAATAAAACTGGAGAGAGAGAGAGCTTCTTAGCATTATTAAAAAAAGATCATAAATTAAAATAAAAAATCCTTAACCAATCTATAATTAAAATGTAATATACAACAGGGGAAAAGGATTTATTGCAAATAAAAAGGCAAACAAACTCTTGTATGAGCCATCTTTAAGGATACTCGACATAAATTTATAAATTATATTTCTTTTCGAATGGTAACATAAGTTGTAGTGAGTTTGTTTTTAACCTCGAGGGTAAAGTGACGCAGAAATGCCACTTTTCTTAAGACTAGATGAGTCTTTCCTTATTCCTATGATGTTTGTTTTCTGATATACAAACATTCCAAGAAATACTAGAAAAGACCTACTTTTTCTATGTTTCAAATCCGAGGAAGTGATATGATCCTAATACAAAAAAAAAATTATTAGAACATAGAAAAATCATGTCTTTTCTGGTATGTCTTGAATCGTTTGCATGTCAAAAAGCAAAGTTCATGAAAAGGGAAAAATTATCATCTAGTCTTAGAACCAAAATAAAAACAACGGTATTGCTGAGTCACTCTGCACTTGAAGCTGAATTTGTTCATGGCTTGGATCTATTAAACACGGGAACGTAATGAAAAAAAAATGATAGAATTTTTAGATATAAAGAAAGTCTCTTAAAACTCTCAAGATCTCATCCCATAAGGCCTAGAAATATTAAAAATATGGAAACAATTTTTAAATATGGAAAAATAATCTCTTAACACCCTCAAAAGCTAGTGTGCCCATATCAAAATTACCCCCCGATGTGTATGAAAGAGTAAACAAGGTTTTGAAACCCGAGAAAGTGTTAGGGTCCAAATAAAAAAAAAAAAAACAAAAAAAAAAACGAGAACATATAAAAAGTATGTCTTTTCTAGTATAACTTGAAATTTTTGCGCATGAGAAGACAATCATCATAGGAAGGAGTAAAGATTATCATCTAGTCTTGGAAACAAAAAAACGGTAATGCTGTCTATCGCTGTTTCACTCTGCCCTTGAAATTGAATTTGTCATGCTTTGGATCTATTAAACCAGGGAATATAATGAAAAATGTGAAAGAAATTTAAATATAGAAAATAATATCTTAATCCTCTCTAAATCTTGACCCATAAGAACTAAAAATATTAAGCAAATGTAAAAATACGTGACATATTCGCTTAAAAACTTAAAAGCTAGTATGCCCTAATTCAAAATTGGCCGTAGCTGTGTATGAAAGTGTAAACGAGGCTTTCAAATCCGAGAAATTAATAGGGTTCAAAATACAATATAAAAAAAAATAAGAACCTATAAAAAGTATTTCTTTTCAAGTATATCTTGAAATTTTTACTTGTCAGAAAACAAACTTCATAGGAAGGAGTAAAGATTATGATCTAGTCTTACAAATAAAAAAAAAACGGTAATTCTGTCTATTGCTCTATCACTCTGCCCTAGAAGTTGAATTTTTTCATGTCCGGGATCTATTAAACCACAGAATATAATGAAAAATATGAAAAATGTTAAAATAAAGAAAAGAATCTCTTACTAGTCTCAAAACCTCGACCCATAAATATTAACGATATTAAGCAAATGTCAAAACATGGGATTTATTTGCTTAAAACCTCAAAAGCTAGTATGCCTTTAGTCAAAATGCCCCCCCCCCCTTATTTGTATGAAAATATAAACAAGGCTTTCAAGTCCAAGAAAAGCGTGAGGCTCCTAATACAAAATTTTTAAAATATAAGAACACAGAAATAGTATGTCTTTTCTAGTATGTCTTGAAATATTTTCATTTCAAAAAATACTGTTGCTGCATCAAGTGTATTTCTCAAAATCAAATTGGACAGAGTGAGTTTTCAAAATTATTTAAAAAAAGATCAGAAATTAAATTAGAAAAAGTCCTTAACCAATCTTTATATGATGTATTGTTCTTGATTTAGTATTTTGTCTTGAACCCATTGTGTGATACATCGAACTTCTGCTTCCTTGTGATGAAACGGATGGGGATACTTCTCACATTTGCAGTCTTTTGAGCTAAATAATGAAATATATATTTATCAAATCCACTATAAGAAATGAATCCTTTTTTTTTAAATAAAGCGATTGTAATCCAAAAAAGGTGCATATTTCTTAAATTTCCCCAGTATTTTTTCGATATTGTTGCCGTGTCTTATGATGTCGTAAAATGCTTTTTGGTTTATAATGTTTAAAGTAGCATATACGATTTTTTATTTTACGGAAACGTATTGTATTTGAGATCCCATTTATAAATATAAACTTCATTATATTATTCTTCAAGCAATAAGAATGCTGCTTAGAAAATGATACCACACGATGACTGTTTTAGTCTTATATGCTTAATATTTATATGCTTATTATATGCTTATATGCTTATTAGTCTCTAGCTTCTTATAATTAGTCTATTAGCTATTATATAATTATATATAATTATTTATTATAATTAGTCTATTAGCTTCTTATATGCTTATTAGTCTTCATCAAGTCCATTTTTTATGTTCAGAGGTCACCTAGGACAAATGAGTGACAAATAACTTTAAATAAAAGATTATTTATGTTCTAAAGTCTGTCTGGTAACAAACTCTCTTAAAAGCGACCCTGTTATGTCGACTCTCCAGCGTCACAACGTAACTAGACATATTCTGTGCTGGGGGAATACTTCTGGATTCGGGGATTTTTTATATATTGATTAACATTTTTTAGTTCTCCAAATGACTTACGCTCAGTCTCCTCCCCCATTTCCCAAAATTAACAGTGACTATTCAAACTAGAGGTAGTTAAATTTTTCCGTATGAAAATACTGATCATAACTTCCTCCGCTCCTCTCAGAAATGAAAGGCTTATTGTAGAGATAATTATTGATATCGTGCTTAACCATAAATCGTTAATTTGATCGAAAAATATACATCTTTGAAGTGAATCACCTGCCATTGTTGAATTAAACTTTTGCACGATCGGCAAACAAAGGTGTCACCAGGAAACATGAATTTTCGGGGTGAATTTTTTACAGATAATTGAACAAAAATCCATCACAAAGGCAAATTGCTATCTTTATCGAACTTGAAAGGGATACATTTTACTATTTTCAAGAGAAATATTCTGTTATGATAAAGTAAGATTATTTTATTCCGAATAGAACCATCTAATAAAAAGGGGGAAGAGCTTTAGCGGTTATTTTCATATAAAAATTCCTATCAGCTTTAATTTAAGTGTAATCACCTTTTTTGGGGGTGGGAGTGGGGGCTATATCCATCCTTGAATTTACTTAAAATTTAAAATCTTACCTAGCGGTACACCTAAAAAATATCCTTTTTAAAGCTTCTACTATCACGATTCATTTTGAATGCAGTATGGAATAAGACAAACAGTTGTATAGGTCATGTAAAAAACACCTCTGCGCAATAGATCAAATAAATAATAACATATACGTCTTGGAGAAGTCCAAACACCTTTTTTGCTTGATCACAAAGGTTTCTGGAACCAAAACACGTGTCGCTGCACAAAAACCATGTCATCCTCAATTAAATTCACACAAATAAACATTAGACGTCATTGACAAGGTCGTTTGGATTCACACAAGTAAACAGTAAAAACTGCGTCTTGAGGGGGAGCTAGGATCATTTTCTTACGTGTGGGGAATCCCCACTTGACTAGAAGCTTGGGAAATGTCTCGAGGAAACATCTCGAAATATCTAAATATCTTGAAGAAAAAACTTCTTGAAAGGGTAATAAGATGAATATTTTTACATCTGGGTTTTCCCTAATCGACCAGAGGCATGAAGAATATCCTTAAGGGTTTTCCCGAGCGGGCTTGTAGGTTTTAAAATATTTAAATTTGCATAAGTAAACAATTGTATCTCCCAAATTATTACGCAACAACCATATGCGTGTAAAATGTCAACACTAGCACCTGTGTGCAAAACAAAGCATTTCCCATTGATCCAGTGACTTAAAAATGTGCTGGTACCGGGATTCGAAGGATATGGGCGTGCTCTGACCGATTGGTGCCCCACTTCTCAGCATCTACTTAATGAATTATTATTGCGTTGATTCATCTTAGAACCTTAAGCTTTTAAGAAACCCAAGATAAGACCTAAGTATTTTCCTAGACCAAACCGCCTTTAATGACATACTTTTCCATTGTTTTCACTGTTTAATAAAACGATTGATCCCCATTTGACTGTTATTTGTAAGAAGAACAAAACCTGCCCCTCCCTGTTTTCTCAATAAGAAACCATATATATATATATATATATATATATATATATATATATATATATATATATATATATATATATATATATATATATATATATATATATATATATATATATATATATATATATATATATATACATATATATATATGTATATATATATTTTTATTGAAATTTTTGTAAGCTATAATCTTTCAATTTAGCGCTATGGTTTTTTGGATCGCTTAGCCCCGGGAGCATGGCCAATCAAACTTGAAAAAACAAACTATCAAGTTTATTATATATTTATATTTATACAGCCTCTTTAAAGGGTATGGTAAGGAAGCTGGTTGCCCTCTGGTGGCCTTTTACTTTTAAAAGTGGCACTAGAACTTTCAAGTTCCGGTCAAATAAGCCCCCTTCGAATTTCTGTTGGCCAATCCATCCATACGAAGTTGTTCTGGAAAATAAAAATAAAATAATTAAAAGTTGGTTACTTTTCACGACAACCAATGCTATAATGCTGCCTTTGATAATTTAAACTTATATTCATTTAAACACTCTAATAGCAAACAGCTACATCAGAAGATAATATATTTTTTGTAGGTGGCAATATTACGCTTTTGTACTTTCTCCTATTTTAAAATAAGTTTGTTTTTAACGATTTCTTTGTCTTTATAGGTATGTGTAAAACGTTGATAATTTAGTATGCCTTACGTGGTTGATCTATGATACATAGTATTACTTTGATTTGACCCCGATATTAAGGACCAGTTTTACACAGACTTCATAAAACTGATTTCTTCTGGCTCTCACCATGATATATTGCTTCTTCTTGGGGTCTTCAAAGCCACCGTTAGTGATCCTACAGGCATATGGAAAGACCTAATTGGACGTATTACCCCGAGACGTAACAAATGAAAATAGAAATCGTCTATTTCAGCTCTGCAACACCCATCAGCTTTTCATCTTCAACACAGTTTTTGAAAGACCTCAAATCATCAGTATACTTTATGTGGTAGCGACGGCGTCAAAAAGAAAATGATTGATTATATCATCATCTATTAACGATGGAGGTCGTTTGTTTCTAATTACCGCTCGTTTCTGGGTTGTGACCTAGGTAATATTGATCACCGACTTGTAGCTGCAAAACTTCGTCTTAAACTGAAATATCAGAAAGTCGAAAAGCGAACTACAATGCTAAATATCTATAGTCTTGATACTTGTGAGATCAAAGAGCGGTATGCAGTTCAGATTAAAAACCGTTTTGAAAGCCTGTTCGAGTTTTCGGATGCGGAAGCCACGTGGGATTCGTTTAAAACTGGAATCACCAACGCAGAAAGAAATACCCCTGGCTTGCAAGTTCAGGACAAAGCTTTGGCTGTCAGAGGAGGCTATGGACGTCAATACACTACGAAGGCAGCCCAGACTGCGGGGGGATATGAGGACCTATTGTCATCTCAATAGCGTGAGGAAAAATCTGATACATACATACCTAAAGTCATTCTTTGAAGCCAAAGCTGGTGAGCTACAAGAAGCTACCACGAGGAAGGACGTTGGAGCTATGTACAAACACTTGCGTGACCTCTCGGGCCAGTGTGCTCAACCAATAGAAAACGTACTATCTGTGAATGGAATGCTCCTTAGGGGCATAGTGTCCAACCTTTGAAGGTGGAAAAAACGCTTTTCATCTCTCCTCAATTCGTCCTCTCTCTCTCCCCTTCTCTAGCGAATCCTGCCTTCCCTTAGCCTGTGATTTATAATTACTTCGTTGATGTTGAAGTTACGCCGTTGTGAGTGGTGAAAATTCCAAATGCTGTGAAGAAATTGAAAGACCGCAAGGCTCCTGGCATCTGAGGAATTACCGCGGAGCTGCTTAAAAAAGGCGGTGGCACTATCCTGCTATGGCTCCAAAAGCTATTCATTGCAACACAGGACTCACAGATCATCCAAAATATTGGCTTTCGGGAGTGATTCTACCACTGTGGAAGAGAAAATTTAACAGGGGGATTGCAAGAACTATAGAAAGATTACGCTCCTCTCTGTACCAGGCAAGCTCTTTTCTATGATTTTGTTGCAGCGATGATTTGCACACCTTCGGTAAAAGTGCAAAGTAGAGTAGGCTGGTTTTATGCCTGGTTCTATGCGGCAAAGAAGTTATTGTCTATAAGACAAATCATCGAGAATTAAAACGAGGTATGCCAGCAGTCTTTCATTGCTTAAGTCTATTTCAAGGCAGAATTCGAAGCAGCTGATCGTGACTCTCTGTGAAATATCTTTTCTCTTACTGGCTTCTCGTCTACAAATGTTCACCAAATCAGGGCCATGTATCAAGAGACTGAAAGCCGCGTGCAGGTGAATGGTAGACATAGCAGGTTCTTTCTAGTAAGAACAAGATTCAGGCAAGGTTGTTTGGTTGCTCCTGAGCTATCTAAGTGAATTATTGATCGTGTTATGACTTGCACAACCCAGAAGCTGAGCTTTGCACTCAAGTATGGGGAGGGAGTTGTAAGTGAGTGTGAGTTTGCTTATGACATAGCAATAGTCACTAACTCAAAGTCACAGCTACTCATGGCTCTAAACACGCTTCTTGATAAAGCTGCCAGGACTCGACTATCCTTTAATTTGAATTAAATGAAAGTCGTAGTAATACAGCCAAAGTCAGATGCCGATAATCTTGATTACTGGGACACCAGAGACCAAATCAAAGTGGTTGACCACTTCACTTATTTTGGCTCTATTATATCGTCAGATGGCTGCGTCGATCATGAAGTTGCTGCCTGTGCGGACGAGACCTCTGCCATCTTTGACAGACTAAGTTGTATTTAGAAGAAGCTAATGTCAAACTAGTCAACAAAATGAATACCTTTGGAAGGTCAGTGTATTGTATCCTGCTATTAGGCGAGGAAACCTCGCCTTCAACTGCAGCTGTACAGCCCCGTCTCAACATTCTTCAATCTAAGTGGCTTCGAACAATCGAGGGAATCCGATGAACAAACTTTGTGAGCAGCGACCACCTACGTAGTATGAATTACCAGTCACTCTTGCCGTACCTGGTTGCCGAGTAGACACTTCGATCGTTTGCCCATCTTTTACAATTTTTTTACGACTTTGAGCCGACTAGTAGCGGTTGGAAGCGTCGAAGAGGAAGACCCAAGTTCTGGTGGATTGATAATCTTTGGAATGTCCTGGATCAAGCTGAAACTTTCTGGCTGATGCAGAGGCACTTGCAGCAGACCACCCAAAGTAGAGAAGGCTGATATAGGTCACAACGCCAACCTGGCATGAGGATTAAGTAAGTAAGTCTCATTTAGTATGATGATGTAATCTTAGTATTATAATTGGCATGATGGTGAAGTTTAAAGAATTTTTTTGTGGTTATTCCGTCTCTTTGAGTTTAATCTAATCATTTTTTAAAGGATCATTCGGTGGGATCAGCAGCAACAAGTGGAACCAATCCTACCATAATTTCAAAGCAAAACGGTTTTTTGAGCTATTCAGAAATTTGCCTTAACGTTCTAAATGGATGGCAAGAAGTGAATGACAGTTTTACAAAATCTCCATATGCATTTTTTGAAAGTCAGTGGGTTGGCTACGACAATCCATGGTCAGTTGGGATTAAGTCCAATTTTATAAATGAACTTGGATTAGGAGGTGCAGCTGTGTGGTCCCTTGAAAACGACGATTTTTTGAACCTCTGTGGCAACGGAAAAAGCCCCTTGACGAACACCATAAAGCAAGTTCTTGGAGCTGTAGTTGAAGGTAATTATCTAATATTATTTGAGTTTTTCTTAAATGAAAGCAAATAACATCATTAAAAAAATAGTATAAGTTTGATTCAGTAAAATGTTATCTTAAGATTATAATTAGCACAATGGCCAATTTTGCAGAATTTTAATGAATATTCCGTCTCTTTGAGCGTGACTCAATATCTTTTTTAATGATCATTTTGTGGAATCAAGTGCAACTGGTGGAACCAATTCTACCGTAATCTCAAACCAGTATGGTTTTTGAGCTAGTTAGAAATTTGACCTAACGTTCTAAATGGATGATAAGAAGTGAATGACAATTTTACAAAATCTCCATATGTATTTTCTAAATCCATAGACAGTTGGTGTTAAGCACAATTTTAAAAATTAACTTGGATTCGGAGGTGAAGCTTTATGGTCCCTTGAAAATGGCTTTTACTAAACCCCTATAGTAACGGAAAAACCCCATTGACGAACACTGCTAGACAAATTCTTGGAGCTGTATTTGAAGATGGTTAGTAGTATTCTCTCATCCAACTAGGAGGTGTCCTCTCCCTTTTGCACCTGGAGGCAACAGGAGCTATATTGGTCACTTGATACTGCAACACAAATAGGGGTTGGATCTGACCGAAAAAGGGTTGCTCATCCCTCGTATATTTGTCAATGGATACTGCAGCACAAATAAGGGTACCTGGAGCAACAAGGAGTTGCAAATCGCTTGCATTTCGTCTCTATCTGCACTGTAAAAGTCACCTGCTGGTCTTGTTGTTTTGCCTTGAGAAAATTGTTTCCGGGAATTTCTGGGCACTATTCCGACAAAACACAGTGATTCACTAATTTTGATGATATAACGACAAGTGTAGATTATGCAATCAATGTAACTTGCATAGGGTACAAATCAAAGACTCTAATTCCTATCTTGGAGAGGTTTTTGAACCTCAAACTAGAGGTTTCAAATGCTCCAATGGTCACTATGAAAGATTTGATCAGTGATGAAATACTTAGCCTGGTATGATTAAAAAAAAACTAAATGTGATTTCAGTTTATTTCTACGAGACTGGTATTGTCGTCGATTTATATTAATTTGGGAAAATGAATTTGGATCACGTTACAACCGTCGAAATAACAAGAGAGTATGGTTTCCACGTCATTGTGGTGAAGACAATGGTAGTTATAGTTTTAAGTCTACTGACTTTATTTAGCTGTTACAGAGAATGACTCTTGATATGATAATACCGTGTGTGACATTGCTTCAAATAAGCATATTGAAAAATGTAAATTTTACAATATGAAGCAAAATAGTATCGTTGACCTTACAAAGAGCTTTAATAGAAATAAAGGTCCATTTTATTGTAAAAAATTTGACTATGACTTTGCGCACCAAGATCAGTATAAGTTGAATCAATCAATCTGCCACCATTAATCGTTGTCGATGACCACCTAAATGTCGAAGAAGAAATCTAATCTGTGAAGACAAATAATTTAATTGTCCATGTATGTTTTATTAATAAACAAATTTACAAACATTATTAAAAGACTTTATTCTTAGGGCACTGAAATAAATATTATAAGGATAGAAAAGGGTGTTTTCCACTAAGAGTTCATTTCAATCGATGATTGTCTAATTAAATGTTGAGAAACTAATTGTAAGTATACCCACGACATCGGAAAATGAAATATAGTAATACATAAACATTATATTCTTTGGCTGATAAATCTTGTACTCACTTCCAATTTTGAATAATACATTTCTCACGTCTTTCAAGGAATTTTTTTGATGTGGTATATGTAGAATTTACATGGTAGACCAAGAGGATTGAAACAATTCTATGTTTTTCGTTATTTGAAAGATGCATAGCCAATGCCCCTGTATATGAATATATGAATGACCCATATATGAATGACTACCATTAACAATGATAATGGTATTTCCAGCGTTATGGATATGTTCCAGGAAATCCGAGGGTAAATCATAAAAATTGTATTTGGACATGTCCAATAGAACATTAGCATCGGGGGTAATTTCCTAATAGGTTTCGAATTGATATAGCGAGATTACTGCTACACTCTCCGTCAATGTTTTTGTGCAGGTACACTTTAGACGTACTCTGCCCTTTCGGAAAATACACATATTTTGAATACCAGACAAGTCCAATACAATAATTGTGATTTCCTATACCGTAGCTTTTTATGAACATTGTAGTGGTTATACCATTTTCAAATCAATGTGTATTTCGATCCACGAAATGCATTGTTGATTTCTATAGGGTCCTAAAGGATTTATCAAGGGATAAATTGTATATATATATATATATATATATATATATATATATATATATATATATATATATATATATATATATATATATATATATATATATATATATATATATATATATATATATTATATATATATATATATATATATATATATATATAAAGAAATTTTGATTTCTGATTTTGAAAAATTGAGAAATTTTTTTTACTTTACACACAAGAGGGGCAAGTCCAAACATTTCAATGTGGGGAACTTGTCGATGGTCTTATCTCACTGGCAATTTTTAACTAATACCAAAGTAAGCTTTGAAGGAATTTTGACGTTGATAAATGATGAGTTGGTGTATGCTCATGAACCCGTGGCAATATGTTGTTGATGGTTTGAGGAACGAGCAGTAAGAAGTTATTCCCAGATGCTATTAATTTTTCAATTGCCAAGGCAACGTAAGTCATAACATGTTGTTTTCGTGCATGAAGTATTGCCGAGGTGATACTGACGTTTGCATTGGATGCTGTATCAGGTTTTTTTTCTCAAAATAAAATTAGACGAAGTGAGCTGTGGCTTTAAGTTAATATTAACATTGGAAGGCATCAATGGAGGTATATAAAATAACTCATCATTTAATTTACCAACTAAATGATACTCCTTGCTTACCGCCCAAGTGAGTTCACCATCACTATCAACCTTCGATATACATTCATAGCCCATCACCTGAAAGCTCAGTTTCTTATAAGACATTGGTATAAACAACATAAATTTTATTAAGCCTTTATAGTTTGATAGATTGTTTCTAGTGCTTACAAATGTTTCAATCTTGTAGACACTTATTTGTCTATTTTATCTAATCAAATTGTGTTTTACATAATTTTCACAGGATAATCTATCAGTAGTGAAGAGGGTTTTATTGTCAGACACTTTTCTCACTACAACATTTAAATCAATAAATGTGGATGATACATCTGTGAGATAGTCTTTATTGAAATGAATTTGAAAATGTATGTTTTCAAAAAGTGGTTGTTGAGGGTAGAATTGTTCTGTCGAGGACGAAAAACCTGCGGCAGCTGGAGCAAATTATTTTTTGCCACGGGTAATGTAGAGCGAAACAACTTAGAAAACCAATTGCCAAGACCGCAGACTGACATTGCCGAACAACCTTTGTAATAATCTATTCCATAGCCCAAATATAGTGGTCTGAAAGTATTTGCATAGCAATCAATTTCAGAACAAAAACAAAGGTATTTTTTATATTAGTCATCTTGTCGTTGATTGGGTCGAAAATGACATATGAACACTATCAAACCTTTTTGTTATTGCTAAGGAGTCACCTAATTTACTTTTTAATGTTAACTGCCAGAGTTCCAAATACGAAGTGTTTACAGGAACATACTAAAGATGCTTTATATTGTAGTGATGGATCTGATCTTGGATGATTTTATATTCAAGAACACGTAGGAGTGGGATATTACTAATTACAACTCTTGATGTCTCAACAAAGGATGCACAAGGAGATTTAAAACTGTCCGAGGAGAATCCGGGTTGATACTCTGAAAAAATAACACGATACCTCCCGCTGGTGGTTCTAGCAAAATATGTTTAAAACCATAATCTCTCAGGTTATCGTAGAAATGAATTTCTTCATTGCCAATGGGAGAGCTAATGTTAATCTTGCTTCATTCTATTGAATAATTAAATTGGAATGCACCATTCTTATCAGCGGAGATTCTTCTATAGATCGCAAGACACGGGTCACTCATACAACCAAATTATTTGTATTTTAGCGTGAGATAGGGGTCTAAATCAGAATTAAGTGATTTTATCCATTCCTCGGTAATTTTATGCACTGGCGCATGGGTTGCTTTATTTTCTATCCAATGTGTACGGTCTTTTCGCAGGATAACACATGTGTTTTGAGAATGCATTCGACAAGAGCAACTTCATACTTTCCCTCGTTGAATTTAATTGTGGGGGAGAGCTTAGTCAAAACCAGCTACTTTATTCAAATCATCGCAGAGGGGCCAAAGATATTGGTCCTAAACGTCACATAGAAATTATGCTATCCTAGCCAACAGACCATCAACTGTCTCTTGCCCCTGTGTGCTAGAGTCTTTAATAGCTTTTCAATATCTGTCTCTTTCTCAAGTATATTGCCATATCTTCGATCAACTTCTAGAAGGGTAGAGTTTGACAAAGATGGATGAGGATGTTGATTAAAAAACAATAGGATTTTATGAAAGTGAAAACAAAGCAGCAGTATGTTTCAAAGTACAATATCTTGAAAATAAAAGTCGAATAGTTTGTATCGTTTGTTCAACCAGTTGCCTTTCTTTGACTATGACTATGATAGAGCATTTCATTATATTTCAAAAAAACCTTCTTTACAAGTGGATTAACAAATTCGTTACCCCGATCCGTTTGAGGATTCCCATAACAATCTTGTTTAAGGTTGGATTCAAGACCTTTAGCAATTTCATCACCTCTCTTGGACCGCTGTGGATTAGTATTAGCATAGCGACTAAAGAAAGTAATTGCAAGTAGAATGTACTTGCATGGACTATTTTGACAACTTTGAATCTAATCTTGAGTCAAAAGATATACTTGTAACATTTGCAGTGGGAAAAAGGGCTTTAGTTTTTCGATACTGACTACCGCTAATTCTGTTACTACGATTTAGAGTGTAGCTTGAATCATTCTTTAAAAGGTCTGTTGCTAGCTCTATTTTAAGTCCATTGACTTGAGCAAGTATGGTGGGAACTTAACTTCCCACTTCACCATTATTACAATAAACATGTTTCAAAATTTCGACCTTTTTGAACGTAAACACGCAGCGAAGCGTACAGTATCTTGAAATTAAAAGTCGAATAGTTCGTATCGTTTGTTCAACCAGTTGCCTTTATTTGGCTATGACTATAATAGAACGTTTCATTATATTTCAATAAAACCTTCTTTACAAGGGGATTAACAAATTGGAAACCCCGACTTGTTTCAGTATTCCCATAACAATCCTGTTTAAGGGTGAATACAAGACCTTTAGTAATTTCATCACCTCTCTTGGACCGCAACGGAATAGCATATGCATAGCGGCTAAAAAAACTTATTGCAAGTAGAATGTACTTGTATGGACAATTTTGATAACTTTGAATCTCGTGTTGAGTCAAAAGATATGTTGTAATATTTGCAGTGGGAAAAAAAAAGATTTAGTTTTTCGATACTGACTACCGCAAATTCTCTTATTAGGATTTAGAGTATATCTTGATTCATTCTGTAAAAGTTCTGTTGCTAGCTCCATTTTAAGTCCATTGACTTGAGCAAGTATGGTGGGAACTTAAACTTCCCACTTCACCATTATTATAATAAACATGTTTCAAAATTTCAATAAATTTGAATGTAAACATGCAGCGAAGCGTCCACTTCTTTTTCGCATACTAACAGGTAAGGTTGATACAGTGATATTAAGGCGCCTTCACTCAAGTCTCCTCACTGTCGATACCAAATTATCATCACCACTTGTTGTGCTACTATTTTCCAAAATGATTTAAAATCACCTCTTGATATTTGACTATACTCCATTAATCATTTTAAAATATGCTTACTGGTAGTACAAAATTATGGGAAGTCTGATGAGTTTAAAAATTTATACAATTGACTACCATAAGATGCAAGTCTTTTAAATTTGTTATGATGCAAGTCTTTTAAATTTGTAATCAAATATCATATGAAATCAAATAGATTGCAGGTGTTGCCGTGGATTATAACCCGATTCCTTTTACCATCAATTTGAACAAGTTCGCTTTCGGCGAGATAAGTGAAAAATCTTTTACATTTCTTCCGACAATATCGGGGCATTGGGTCTGCAACTTTTTTCAAAACTTTACACAATAATGAATCTTCTTCTTTTAGTTTTGGTGGTGGTGGTAGTGTTGAACTATCAGAATTTTGAGTTATTTCCTTTTTGTGATCAATGATATTTACATTTGGTGGTTTCTCAAGATAGGTTTTATGCCTGTCCACTCGCTGAAGTGCATCAAAAGTAACTTTTCATGGTCGGCAATTGTCTAATTGTTAATAAAGTTATTTAGATTGTCCTCTAAGTGCTCCTTTGGTGAAAAAGCGAGTTCTATTTGTGTCAATTTGTAGAGAATACTAGAAAAAACTGTTTACAAATCCTGCAAATATCGGCAGTAAAGGTGTAAAGAAGCTACCACCCGCTTGAAGAAGATCTATTCTTTTACAAGAATTTCCCTTGTTTTTGGCTGCTGCTGCTAGGGAGCATACCAGTGAACGGTATTGCTTTGCCTGTTTCTTAACTACTTCTTGCAGTTGAAAATTACCCCCGGTTAAATTTAAACATAGCTCTGATATGAGATTAATAAATTCTTTGTCAACACCATGTTTGAGTATGTCCTTCCTAAGCTGTAGTTTTGGATTACTTAGGTGAGAGAAAAATGTCTGTTTTCATGCAGTTTCTTTGTTGTCATGATGGCAACTAAAAACCTTTTTTACTATTCACAAGGAGATATGCTGTAATTTCATTGTCAAAAATATTAGTGACTACACGCAAATCCTCGGTTGTGTTGTGATTGAGATCCAGTAGAGCTCAACCACAGGGTTTCTTTGTAGCCTGATTGTGTGCCGAGGGTAAAAACTTTGGTTCATCTGGATATATTTGTTTGTTCAGAGTAGTGAGGTAACTTGTCTCAGGAACAACCCTCTAGATGATATAGTGGGTACAATTGAAAGCAAATGTCCTCGTACATTTGCTCTGATGATACAAATTGTGGAAAACTAGGGTTCAGGAAATCTCTTCATGACAAAGATCGGACAGTGAATAATTGTAGCATTTGCTGAGACCCTTTTTCAAAAGAATTCTGCTAAATTGTGAATAATAAACCAAGAGCTTGGTTCAATAATATTAGACACGTCAAGTCCCTATATGAATTTTGTGTCTGGTGGAATGGCCTTAATTTTATTAAACGACTCTTGCCAGATGGTTTAGTAGATGTTTTTAGATTTAAAAAAAATAGAATTCTTTTTTTTAAAATTGTCGTTTTTCCAGACTTTGATGGCCCGTGAAGAAATGATCTAAATGGGTTTTTAAATTGATAAATACTACTCTTCTCAATTCAAAATATAACTAACTGTAGAATACATCTATACATTGAATAAATAATACTTTTCTATATTCGAGAACACAAAATATTTAAGAATAATACATGTTTTTTATTTTTAATAAACACACTACAAAGTTTGCTTTTTCGAACAGATTTTTATCATATTTTTAATGTAAAAAAAAACAACAACGATGCAATTTCTCGACACTTGGAAATGGGTCCCCCCGTAGGACGCAGTGACCACTGGTGATGGATGGCCGAAAGCCAAATCTCCCCCCTTGGGCCGGTAGTGGGTGTGGGGGTATTCAGATTATATATAATTAGAAAATAATTTTGTTAAATATTATGAATATAAGAAATACTGATGTATAAAATACAACAACTCTGCCTCGCAAGGAATACACATTGCTGAAATAAGGAAAACGGGCTCCCTCCCACAAAAGGATAAAAAATTGGAGATTGTTGGTCAATTGGGATAACTATCCCATAGTGTGTATGCACCCCCTTGTAGACTTTTTTGATTTCCTCATTGTTAGTTTTCACAAAAAATCTTCGGACTTACAAGTACACACTTATACTAAGATTCTCATTCCCATAGTGTGTATGCACCGCCTTGTAGACTTTTTTTGATTTCCTCATTGTTAGTTTTCACACAAAAAATCTTCGGACTTACAAGCACACCATTGGACCTCAAAGTGTCCTCGTCTCGGATTTTAAAAATACTAGTTTATTTAGGGCCTGGTGCTTCACTAGTTCCGGGTAGAGGGACTCATCCGAATTCGTAAAGTCCATACAGTTTTCAAATCATTTAATAAATTGTCAATTTCTTCTTTTGTCAAAAATGAGTCAGTGTTCCCGTAATATATTTGAATTTTTCCCTTCCTCGTCCATGGGTGCCTACACACAATGTGATAGAATTCCAACATGAGTTTTTGAAATTTCTAAATTTGCGCTAACAGCAGCAATATTTTTATTTAAAATAATATTTCATATTGGAGGCGATGCTGGTGGACAATTTGAAGTTCGGATCAGCAATGATCCGAAGTCTTGGGTCGGTGTCAACGTGAAAACGACTTCTATTGCACAAACACTCGCACATTCTATCGTAGGCTGGATAACGAAAGAAACTCACATGCCATATTCTTGAAATACGACATGAAAATGATATGTTAGTCGTGACCTTTTCTATTAGAAGAATAATGTTTTTAATGACATTTTTTTTACTTAGGCTTTGTCTTAAACTTAGAAATTCATCCGGCTTTTTTGAACTTTTTTTCATGTCTAGTAATGACATTGAATTTACTTATGTCAAAAGAAAATTCATCTATGTTATTTTCGAAATGAAACTGATATACGCATTTTAGTTGTTATCTTTTCTTATAGAGAAATAATGCTTGCAGTGAATTTTTTTGTGGAAATTTTTTAACTTTTTTTTCATATCTTAAAATTACATTATATATAATTAGCCTTTTCAAGTTTATTCTAACCAAAAAATATTTCATTGATATACCATTCACATTTATTAATTAAAATGTTTTGGGGAAATAGTCTTTGCAAGAACTATTATGAATACCATTTTCCCTGATCGCCTAATAAATTGTCAGATACAATTTTTAGCAAAAGGGAGTCAGTTTCCATGCAATAAACTTGAATTTGTTCTTTCCTCGGCCATTGGCACCTACACAAATCTTAATAGAATTTCAGCTTGAGCTTTTGTTTATTCCTAGGATTGTGCTACCAGCAGCGAAATTTTTATTGAAACAGAATTTTATTTTTTCCTATGTGAAAGGACTCTTTTGGAAACTACGATGGTTAACGATTGGAACTTCTGAAGGACATGATTCGAACACATTCTTTTCAGTCGATTACAATGTCAACAACTCCTATTGCGAATATTTTCGCACATTTTGTAGAAAGCTGAATCTAAAATGATTTTAAAGATTTCTTTTCCAACCTTTATTTTTGCTTCAGAACACTTGCTGGCAAAGGCGTCAATAAGCGTCTTCAAATATGGCTTTTGGTCAAATTGGAGGTCTCTTTGGATCTTTGTGATCTTGAAACCTTTTGTCCTTCTCAGTAGAATGCGGTGTAAAATAATATACTGTTTTGGATGAAGGTTTGCAATGAGTTTTTACTTTCAAGGTGTCCAGTGCATACCCTCATCTTCAACCAAAGAAATATTACATGGACTTAAAGAGTCCTATGTCACTGGTCTGTTTATGCACGGGAAACCAAAATCTGTTAGCAAGTCATGAAGTTTCACAGATATTTCTCCATTAATTTCAGACAGCCATTTTTGCGGTTCATTTTCTTAAACATTCGCAATGTCAGGGAAATATGTACCACAAGGATTGTTAAGCTAAACGTTACCCGCACAAGGCAAAGAGTAATGAGACATTGCCGCCGGATAAAGGGATTTCATATCCAGATCAAATGCGTATTTTTCTCGTATGCTTAGTGTAAAGGACAGTTTTCTTACTGTTTAGTTTTAACAAAACACACTTATAATCCCTTTAGTTACCGAATTCTATGGGATTGTATGTAATATAGCATCTTTAATTTGAAAATAGCCCTCTCTACTGGCCAATCTTGAACTTTTGAATTTAATCCATGGATTATTTTTGAACATGAACCTTCAGGGGGAGGCAAAGAGCAATATCAAAACTTAAAAGAGCATGAACACTACCTTAGGGTATTTTCACTAATAGAAGAATAATGTTTGTAGTGACATTTTCTTATGAACTAAGAAATTTTTAAACTTTTTTTTCATATCTTAAGATGACATTACGTTTTGTACCATTTTCAAATTTATTCCCCTGAAGACTATTTCATATATTTATCAGCCCCATTTATTTATTTAAATGTTTTGGAGAGGAAAAAGTCTGACAATCAAACTTCCACCGCTACTGATTGATTATCCTATGAAAATGGTGTATTACGCAATTTGCTTAGAGATATAAGTGTCTATAAAAATGGCGTATTGGTGTATACTATCAACAATCTATTAAACTATGCAAGCTAAATACAATTTATTTTAACGACTCTATTTTCCTAGATCAAATTAAATGCTAAGGCGATGGGCTATGAATACAGATCTAATGTTGATACATATCGTGGACTCACTTGGGTAGTAAGCAAGAAGTAGCGTTTAGTTGGTAAATTGAATCATTAAATATTTAATATACCTCAATGGATACCTCCCAAATTTAATATGGGCATGAAGTTACAACTCGCTCCGTTCCATTTCAATCTGAGAAAAACTTCATGCATCACCCGATGCAAATGTCAATATCAACTCGGCATTTCTTCATGTAGGAAAACAACATGTTTTGCATCCTGCTGATTTAGCAATTGAAAAATTAAAAGCAACTGGAAATAATATCAAGCTGCTCGTTCCTCACACAATCACCAATCAACAAGATATCGCCACTTGCTAAAGTACATTCACCGGCTCTTCATTTATCAACTTTGAAATTGCTTTTATCAACGGTGAACAGTTTTTTGAAAAAAAACTGTTAGTGCCTTAGGATTACACACATAGGATCAAGGACAAGTACCCCACGCAAAAAAATGTTTTAACTTTCTTCTGCTATGCGTAAAGTATATAGAATTCTTTTCTGCAACTTATCCTTTAATAAATCCTATAGGATCCTATATGAATTAACAATGCAATCCCTAGATCGAGATTCAACTCTATGTAAAAATGGTATAACCGATACCTCGCTCGTAAAAAGTCACAGTATCATTGTTTTGGACTTTTGTGGACTTGCAAGATATGACTATTTTTGGAATGGGCAATATACGCTTAGGTTGTACCTTTGCTAAACCATTGAAGGAGAGTGTAGTATTACTGACGCTAAATCAATTCGAAACCTAATGGGAATTTACCCCCGATGATACTGTTTGTGTTCTATTAAATTTGGCACCATGAACACAAATCAAATGATTTATGTTTTTAAGTTGGACTCATACATGTTCAAAGACAAATCATCTTGTATTCCCTCATATTTCCTTGATTATATTCACTTTCTTAGCAATACCATTAACATTGCCAATGTAGTCCGTCGAATTTACAGACGGGACATTGACTATGTATCTTTCAAATAGTGAAGAATATAGAATGTTTCCATCTTCTTGTCCTACCATATGGATTCTACTACACACCCTACATCAAAAACCTTCTTGAAAGAAATAAGAAGTCTATTATTGAGAATCTAAACTGAGTGCAAGATATATCAACCAAAAACTGTGGTTTTCAGACATTACAATATTTCATTTTTATTATCTCTGGTGTACTTTTTAAGAATTTGTCAACATTTCTGTAGACAATCGTCGATTGAATTACTTCATGGTGGAAAATACCCTTTCCTACCTGTGTATCCATTGGCCAAAATACGAGGGTCTGGACACTCCTTTTGGCTGCAGATGTACCCCCTTATGTGCGTTGCATTAACTATTTACTAATATACGAGGAGTTGAAAACTCCTTTTGGCTCCAGATGCAAAAGGGATTGGCCACTTTCTGGATGGATTGAGGGGATACTGCTATGATAATTTGATATTGTTAGAAGAAAATGTTCAAATGAAAGTAAACACCAACATTAAAAATGATATGAATAGCAGTTATCAAAGGGTCTTGCCCCTATTCATATCTCTTCCTTGTCTTCACTCTTTAAGCTTAAAATTTAATGTGTTTTAAGATACTTGTATCTCAAATTTAAGGCCCTTATATTTGAGTAGTCATTTTAACGATCATTAGAAACCTTTTCCCTGAAATAAGTTTTTCAAAGAAGAGTAAACAGCTTTATTAAATTAAAAACGAGCAAAATTAACGTAAAAAAGCATTACAAGCGTAAGACTGTCACTAATTACCATCAATAACTAAATGAAACTCAAAACAAACCGATATTACGACGAATAACCGAGACAAACTACAAAAAAGTAGAAATTAACTTTTCAGGGTTGATATTCCCCTGGCCTCTCAAGACCAGAACGTAATTCATACTTCACTGAAAATAACAAAAAATAATGTAGATTGATTTTTATTCCTTAAAACCTGAATAGCTTTCTCATTTATTAAAGTTGAAAAGGAGAAAAATTTAAAATGTATTCCGTTTTATGGTTGTAATCATAGCAGTAGTAATAAGTGTGCATGCATAGTCTCTTTTGGCTAGTTTAAAATCTTACACAATCTACCCTGAAAGGTGTAACCTAATAATGTAAGCCGTTCTTAAAATATTCTTGTGTCACATTTTTGAGAATCTACATGCTCATAGCTCAGTTTTAAATTAGTTCAATACCCGCCTTAGAATTCTTTGAAAGCCTAAGCTTAATACCCATGGCTGCGTATTAGCAATAGTTTTAGCAGCATTAATAGCATTAGCAGTAGTATGAGCGTAGCACCTTTTGTTTTCTTAAGCATCTGTTTCAACACAGGTTGAAAGTTTCAACTTAATTCCATAAACCGTACCTGAACAATGAGGATGCGTCCTCTTAACAACCTGTATGGATATATTTTGTTTTAATTTAGTTTCAATATTCCCCAATTTTTTCACTTTAATACCCTTAGCTTTAGTAGCAGTAATAGCAGCACCAGTAGCAAGAGTAACAGCAGCAGAGTAATAGCAGTAGCCTCAGCTTTAGTTGCACTAGAAGTAAAAGCCGTAGAAATAGTAGTAGCATTAGCATGTGTAGTAGTAGTATGAGCAGAAGCAGTAACATTCGGATGGAATTATTGTCTATAGGCTAGTTCAACAGCCCCAACAACAAGCCATCTAATTTTCATCTTTACTCATCAAACGGTTCTTAAAATTTTGTTTATATGCTCTTTTCAGAACCCGCATCTGATTCAGTTTGCCTTCCTCCTTCA
Organism: Artemia franciscana; assembly: GCF_032884065.1. Lineage (NCBI taxonomy): Eukaryota > Metazoa > Arthropoda > Branchiopoda > Anostraca > Artemiidae > Artemia > Artemia franciscana. Next base: position 35,855,090 of record NC_088873.1, read on the forward strand.
ATAATATCTGGAGTTTTCACCTTCATACCCTCAGGCATAGTCTTAATGGTAGTCACAGCAGTAGTACTGGTAGTAATAGTAGTAGTAAGCCTATTATGTCCTTCCTAAAATTTGCATCTTAATTATGTTAGCCTTACGAGCAGTTGCGATAGAAGTAATGGTAGCAGTAATAGTAAATGTAGCAGTGGTAGTAGTATTAGTAGTAGCGTGCACGCATTGCCTTTTTGCCAATTGATCTTGCCTTTAAGCATTCTCTGACAGTTCTAATTTGATACCCAACTCTATTCTTGAAATCCATTCTACTCATACGCCTTTTTGTCAAACTGCATGTAAGTAGTGTATTTCGATTTAGTTTAAGTTTATCTCAATTTTCTCTCAAATTTTCACATTCATGCACTTAGACTTATTAGTACTAGCGGTATAAATGTCCAGTATACTGTATTTCAATTTAGTTCAAATTCTCCCCCATTATTTTATCAAATTTCACCTTAATAGTGATTGTATCATAGCAGTAATGGTAGTAGTAGGAACAGCAGTAGTAATAACAGTTATGTATTAGTAGTAGCAGTAAGAGTAGAAGCAAGAATATTAATAGCCGTAGTAACAGTTACAGGTTGAAGTTTTTTCAGTTGAACGTTCCCCACTTGGTGCCCCAGAAGTTTAATCTTGATACGGTAAGCCGGTCCAAAAGTAGTGTTGATTCGCCTATATCAGTAATCTGTTTGTACATAGTATGTATTGATCTAGTTCAACTTACTAATCAACGTTTCCTCAGATGTTCATACCGATATCCACAACCTTTGTAGTACTCTTCAGAAACGGCAGTTTTAATGGTAGTAGTGATACTGGTAGTAGTATTAGTAGTAGCAGTAAGTAGTATTAGAAGCTGTTTTAGCAGTAGCAGTGGTGGTAGCGGTAGTCTTAGTAATAATATTAGTATTAGGATCTTGCAAATATTACATTTTTCGTCAATTGGTCTTCTGCCTTATCGTTTCCTGAAAGCCCCAAATTAAAATACTCATTACTCCAGAGTTACCATGACGTACCATAACATAACGTGTATCGATTAAGTACAACACTCTCCTTGATATTTTATGAAAGGCTAACCTGTATACCCTTCATCATTTTGGAAAACAAAGGTCAAATTTTCTCAATTTTTTAATAATATATACTATATGAAAACAATTACGATTTGCTTAACTTACAGCCTTTGCCCTAAGGAATCTAAAGGGGGAGAATTGACATCCCCAAAGACATAACTACTAGACCAAACAATGCTGAGCAAAAAAGCTGTTTCTAAGGATCTGTTTCGGGAAATGATGGGTGTTTTTTGGGGGGTAGGGGTACTGGTTTTTCTCCGGATATTTTTGACCTTAATAGTCTATATAACTTCCTATTTCTAATCAAATGATCAACGTTCAAAGTTTTTACTCCCACACATACCATAAAAACCTTTTATGCCAGGGAACATATATAACAACCTTTAACCCAGTGCTCATTGGGGTTGTTTCAACGTCCGGAGGCATTTTTAATTATCTTTGAACTATTTTGAATAAAATTGCTATGTCGCAATTTTGATCAAATATTTTTATGAGAAGAAACTGTCGTTAGGTTTGAGGCTAGCTGTCGTCTTATCACTAATGACACTTGAAATGAGACTACAGCCTTCAATGTCCAATCAAATGAGGATCCCTTAAAGTATGTACGATTACCACTTCCATAACAAAAGCTATATGCCACAAGGGTTTAATTTTGAGCCCTTGTCTCTAGACTCTGGGAGGGGGGGCTGTCCCTAGGCTCTAAAATTTATATAATCTTGACACTATTTTGAACAAAATGACTATCCCAAAATTTTAATGAGATGCAGTTGTGGAAAAGAGGACGTGAGGAGGGCCTCGTTGTCCTCCGATTATTTCTGTTAGGAAAACACATCATATGGATAAGCGTGAAGCTGCAGCCACTACTCATATCTTCCTTATTGGTTTAATATTATGAAGAAGGTTTAACGGTGATTCCCAAACCTACTTGTGAGGATCAATGAACTCTTGCACAATCGAATTCTCTGGCCTTGAATGTTACTTGCGCAATGATTTAACTCTAAGGCACTTTAAATCGCAATGAACTCTTGCACAATCGATTCTTCTGGCTTTGAATGTTAGTTGTGCAATGATTCAATCCTAAGCCAATCTTGAGGATCAATTAACTCTATCAAGGTCATCCCCCAAGGCACTCGTGAGGAACAATAACCTCTGAAAATCCCGGAAAACGCAGTTCTAATGGTGCACTGAAAGACCAGTGAGATTTAAAAAAAACAGTAATTGCGATTTCCTAAGGGGCTCTTGAGGAACAACGAGCTCTGAACAAACCTGGACAAGGTGGTTCTACCTTTCTTGATGCTATTGCGAAACAGATTTTGTAATGATCTAAGATGTTCGCTAGGCATTTTTCGATGATTTAAGAAGTATTTGACTGGCATAGGGTTTGAACTGGGGACTCCCAAGGATGAAGGAATGACGTGCTAGTCAACTGAACTAACATTTCGATGCTAATAAATTGTCCTAGTACATGCATTGTAAAACACTCTCACTTATCACCTTATGAATTAAAAATTAAATGAAATGAGTAGTATCTTATTAAAACGTCTGGCCACACCCATTGAATTTATGAATCATTTGTCTAGAACAGGAATCGAACGTGAGGCCAGAGATTTTCTATGGTAACCAAGCAATGCATTAGCCATCTGAACAAACAAGTCAATGATATAATTATGCTCTTAGAAATAAAGTCTAACCAATAGGTTCCATGGACTTGCTCTGCTATTGAATTGTATGTGTTTGTATATCATATATCATCTTTATTTAAAAACAAACCTCTCTGCTACCCATTCTTGAACTTTTGAATTTTAATTCATGGAATATTTTTTGAACCTGGACCTTCAGGGGACGGTAAAGCACAATATAAAAAATAAAAATGAATACAAACTGCCTTTGGGTGGTTTACATGCTTAGCCTTAGAGGTGAATCTTTTTTATTCTGAACATTTATTAACTTAAGGACATAGGATTTCTTGAGAGTTAGATTTTGTTTTTGGGGGGTGGTCTTGGAACAATGTAGTTATTTTTTAACTTAGAAGATAATTCTTTTTAAAATTATTAAATAAAAGCACTTTTATATACACTAAACTTAGCTAGTAGGTAAATTCCAAATGTCTTAGATGCAGAGTGAGTATCGAAAATTTCATGAAAGCCCTTTTGACTACAATAAATTTAGGTACTTGTTAAGTTTCTTAGTACCACCGACAGTACCAACAGATGAAGTCAATGAAGTCAGTAATGCCAATGACAAAAAAAAACATATTGAACCAGTCAATGAAACAATGTTAAAATTCGTGTATGACCCCAAGACAGAATAACTGCCGCGTAAAAAGAAAATATGACGAATTATTTTATGGAACGACATCAAAACATTCAATTTCTTATGATGATAGAAACAAATATTTAATATTTTACATGCTACGCTGCGCAACAATATCCACGCTTCATTTGCATGCAAAAGATACTGAAAATTCTATTACCCCTCCCCGCAATAAATTCAGATGGTTTTACAACTCCTCCCCCTCGCACTAGGAAAAAAACACAGCTGTGTAACTATTGGTGTCAATGAACTCTTGCAAAATCAATTTCTCTGGCCTTGAATGTTAATTGCGCAATGATTTAACCCTAAGACAATTGGATTCTGTTAGGATCGAGGAACTAAAAATTCTTTTTAACCTTAAGCAAAGGTATAAAAGTTTGATGAAGTTCTTATCTACTTAAATGCTACATCAATAGCTTCGAAGATGATTGAACTATATGACACAGAAGTTTTTGGTTTGAAAAAATTATATTGTGGTGTTATATTTGAATGTACTTTTTTGTTAATCTCTGTGGAAAACGTAGAAATTGACTGTTATTATTGAAAAGTGAACTATAATATGTTTGAATATTACAAAAGCTTGTTGAGTTTTACATTACCCCATATGAACAGACTAGGATTCTATGGCCGAGTGATTACACCATATAATAAAGTAGTAAAGAACTACGAACTCTTGAGAAAGAAGGCAGAGAAATATGGAATCTTTTGGAGATGAAGTATTGTACGTAAAGTGTAATGTAACACTAGAAAAAAGTTTTGAGTCAAAACTGTTACCCTAAAATTCCAATTTTCAATTTAGATGAGTTTGAATATCTTAGATTTATAGGGGCTTATCACCGGCCCAAAGACAAGGTGAGGTTTTTCGTGCAGTGGATACCGAGGGGATACACATGATCGCGATCAGTTCAGACCACCCAGTAAAAACTATTCTATATTATGGGGTTCAATTTTGTGGATGTTTAACAGTGAACTTTAAGTACTATTTTTATGTAAATATGTTTTTTTCAAAAAAAATTCTTTTGGATATGTTTAAGCAATAAATAGCTTTAAGCTTACCCCGCTTTTATTTTTGGAGTAGTTCTAGTTCGTAGGTAAAATTCTACTCTAGGTATATCCGCCCTCCACCAGGAGTATGATATAGATGAACAGGGCATTTTTTTCTTCCAAAGTCGGAAAGGTTTGAAGTGGATTTTGTGAAAAGTTAGAGACATATCAATTAGAATTTACAGGGTTTTATCTATATTTCAGGAAAACCCACTGTCTCTTCATAGAAATGTTTCGGAGAGCCTGTTAACACAAGCAATTGCTCTACTTTTTTCAAACAAATGTGTGAGGGATGGGAACATCCTCTCGTTTAAGAGCAGTACGTTCTCTTTGTGACAGTAAAGGTTGGGAGGTATATCTTGGTGGTTGCAGACGAATATTAATATAGTTTAGACTATAGCTTCTTGATCCCATGTATCACTCACAAATGTCAGAGCATCCAGTTAAAGCGGAAGGGCTCAATGGAATGTTTCCCACACCTATTCCTTGTAAAACGGACTTGTTTTGCAGTGCTTTCTATGTTCGTGTATAGGTACATCCCCCTCTTCCAACTTTTCTTTAATTTTTTTATTGGATGTATTCGTGAAAGTGATGGGTGTGGGAGAATCTTGAAAAGGGCGCAAAATCTTTTAGTTTCCAATTGAATGAGCTTCTTTCGAATTTTTTACGACAACTCCTTCTATACGAACTGCTTTTGTCTGAAAGAACAAAAATAATATTAGTACATTTGGCTCATAGGCAGCGGTTTTGCGCTGCCTATGATATGAGATGTGGGGTAGGGTTGTTTGCTCTCCAGTCACTTTGTAAGTTTAAAAATGGTGCTAGAATCTCCAATTCCCAATCAACTATAATAACAATAATAATAATAATAATAATAATAATGATAATAGTAATAGCACATTCAGCCCATAGGTAGAAGTTTTGCGTCACAGATTTAGAGAGAGAGAGATAGAAAGAGAGAAACGCTTACAAACCCACAGAGCGGGACACACAGTCACACAGAGAATGACACAGGGACAGGCAGACCTCCCCTTAAACACAAAAACTTATAGAGAGAGAGCGAGAGAGAGAGAGAGAGAGAGAAGTGAATATCTACAAACACAAAGAGTCACATTCACAAGCACACAAGGACAGAAAGATAGAGAAGCAAACAGCCGATCAGACACTTTGGCAGAGAAAGAGAGAGAGAGACAAAAAGCACAAACGAAGACGCTGATTCAGACACAAAAACACACGAAGACAGATACTGGGACAATCAAACACCCACTCAGACACACAGGCACAAAGAGAAAGAGACAAAAACACCTATAAACACACAGAGTCGGACACAAAGAGAAGCAAGCAAAGAGAATGAAGCGTGTAGCAAGCAAACAGTCGCTCAGACACAAAGGCAAAGAGAGAGAGAGAAAACACATACAAACACACGGAAACAGACACACATAGACACAAAGACAGACACGGGGACAAGCAAAAATCCGCTCAGACAGACAGGCACAAAGACAGGGAATGAGAAAAAAATATACAAACACACTGACTCAAAGATACAAACACACAAATAGAAACACAAAATCAGAAACACAGGCACAGTGAGTAAGAGACAGAAACACATATAAAAACGCAGTTCAGACTCACAAACACAGACACAGAGATACATGTAATTAATATCTTTTACGTTAGGCTCGCTTAGGTTAGGTTGTCGTGGCCGACCGTGCTAACACACCAACACATAGACACACAAAGACAGAAACGAGGATACATTAAAATAACTTCTTATAAGTTAGGTTCGCCTAAATTAGGTTATTGTGGCCGGCCCCCTTAACCTAAACTAAAAGAACATAATTTAAAAGTAGTTAACTTAGTGTAACCTAACCTCACGCTAATGTCCTTTGTACAGAATTTTAAAGGAGCTAGTTCAAAATATTTTTTATTCCGCTTTGCAAAAAGGTCGATGAAGATTGGTTTCTTTGAATCAAATATCTGGTTAAAAATGCTCAGTAATGCCTGTGTGTATGAGCGCTCTTCGCTTCTCTCTCTCTCTCTCTCTCTCTCTCTCTCTCTCTCTCTCTCTCTCTCTCTCTCTCTCTCTCTCTCTCTCTCTCTCTCTCTCTCTCTCTCTCTCTCTCTCTCTCTCTCTCTCTCTCTCTCTCTGCTGTACCATTTAACCTAACACTCGTAAAACTGTAGGTTCTCTGACTGTCTTAGCTCTATGACTATCTGCATTAGTTCTTCTGCCCAAGCAATTACGCGTGGACGGATGAAAGCTATGTACCAACAAATGAAATAACATCATTTTTATACAATCCTAATAAGAAAATTAATGCCAGATTTGCATCTCAATCAATTGGACTATCTGTCTTGGATTTTTCTAAAATTAGCCATGACTGGTCTTGCTAAGCAATGCTCTTGTCAAACAAAACTTTGCAATGACTGGCAATACCCTCTTAAATCTCACCTGCAAAAGCTCAATTCGATTCACAAGCAATCGTTGAAGTTAATTGAAAAAAATGAAGACTATTTGTCAATGGATTTGCTGCATCATCAGTAATGCTTGAGCTTTGTGTTCAAGTTTCTAACTGGTGAACTCCCGTCTGTATTGAAACAATATTGAACAATATCGGACCAGAATAATGTAAATACCCCATCATCATCAAACCTGCAAATATCCTTCTCCCCGACTCTACGATCGGATTTTGCTCCGAATATAACTTGCGCAAGGTTATGAAACATGCTCACAGAAGAGCTGAGAGGTGGGAGCTCCCTCGCGTCATTTAAAAGAAGAGTAAAAAATCATATATTAGCATTGGAAAAGACTGCTTAAATAATAGTTTTTAAAATGGTCTTTATATAAAGTTAAATATAAACAGATAGAAATAAAGCAATTTCTTATTGGTTTAACGAGGAGGTGTTTTCCCCTAGGGCAAAGGCATGAGAATAATTGGTATTTTTGTTGGATAAATGAGAGATATGGTTCTTTCTGAGAGACCAAGCCGTGACCATACTGTGTGCTATGTTTAAAAGGTAGAGATTAAGGAACTCGGTGTCCAGGAATGGACAAAGTGTTGTGTTATGTGTAATTTATATTTTGAACTGATAATAAACCCCGTTGATTGATTGATTCATTCCTTGATGATCAAAACTATCCGATTTTAATCTCTCTCTCTCTCTCTCTCTCTTTCTTTCTTTCTCTGTGTGTGCCTCTGTGTCTAAGCGGATGTTTGCTTGTCCCAGTGTTTGTCTTTGTTTGTTTTTGCGTCTGAATAGGTTTGTTTCTATGTTTGTTTGTCTCCTTCTCTCTCTCTGTGCCTATTTGTCTGAGTGACTGTTTGCTTGTCTCTGCCTGTCTCTCTGTTTCTGTTTGTGTGATTATGTGTGTTTGTAGTTGTTTGCTTGACTCTCTCTCTGTGGCTGTGTATCCCACTTCCTGTTTGCTTGTTTCTCTCTGTGTGTCTAAGAGGAGGTTTGCATGTGCCAGTGTCTTTCTTTGTGTGTTTCTGTGTCTGACTCTGTGTGTTTGTAGGTGTTTTGTCTTTCTCTTTTTGACTCTAGCATACAAGATTTTAGCTGGTGGTAGTGTCTGTGTCTGACTGAATATTGATTTATTCCTACTTGATATGCTTTTTCAGATTCTAGTAAACCATTTTTGAGCCAGTAGTTTTGTCTGTGTCTGACTGAATCCTTATAAATTCCCATTTCATATGTCTCTGACTCTAAAAAGAATGCAATTCATCTCTTGCAGGCTTTGATATCAACCTAAATCACCTATTTCAGTCTCTGAACCTTGATGAACTTATTATGTCTCTATCACTAAAAAGAATCCGATTAATCTTTCTCAGACTCTGCCAAAACCTAATCCATCTATTTCACACTCTGTTGTAAGACTCGTGAGGTGGTAGTAGTGTGTTTTTCTGACAAAATCTTGAAAAATTTCCACTTCATGTGTCTCTACGTCTAAAAAGAATCGAATTCATGTAAATCAGACTTCGATTAAAAACAAATTAACCTATTTCAGACTCTAGTATACCCCTTTTGAGGTGTTAAAAGTGTCTGTGATTGACTGAATCCCGATAAATTCCCACTTAGTATGTGTCTAACTGTAAAATCAAGCTGATTCATCTCTCTCACACTTTGGTAAAAACATAAATCATCTATTTCAGACTCTAGAATACCACTTGTGAGCTGGTAGTAGTGTCTGTGTCTGACTAAATTTTGAAAAATTCCCAATTCACATGTTACTAACTCTAAAAAGAATCATATTCATCTCTCTCAGGGTCTGCTAATAGCCAAACTCAGCTGTTTCAGACTCTAATATACAGTTTGTGAGCTGGTATTAGCGTCTACGTTTGATTTAATCTTGATAATTTCCCAGTTCATTTGTGTTTAACTCTTAAAAGAATCCAATTCATCTGTCTTTTCGGTAAAAAACCTAGTTCACCAGATTCATACTCTTGTATACTGCTTATTGAGCTGGTAGTATGTGTCTGTTTCTGACTGAATCTTGATGTATTTCCAACTCATGTGTCTCTAACTCTAAAAAGATTCCAATTAATTTCTCTCAGACTTTGGTAAAAACTTAATTCACCTATTTAAGACTCTAATATACCACTGGTTAGCTGCTATAATTATTGTCTGTGTTTGACAGAATCTTGACAAATTCCTATTTCATATGTCTCTAACTCTAAAAAAAATTGATCCGATTCATCTCTCTCAGACTTTGGTAAAACCCTACTTCATGTATTTCAGATTCTAGTATGCCACTTTTGAGTTGGTATTAGTGTCTGTTCCTGACTAAATCTTAAGCTGCTATTAGTAGTGTCTGTGTCTGACTGAGTCATGTTACATTCCCATTTTATATGTCTCTAACTCTAAAAAGAATCCAATTAATCACTCTCAGACTTTGGCACATAACCAAAATACTCTATTTGAGACTCTAGTATACCACTTTTGAGTTGGTAGTATTGTATATGTCTGCTGAATCTAGATAAATTTCCATTTACTATGTCTCTAACTCTAAAAAGGATCTGATTCATATCTCTCAGACTTTGGTAAAAACCTTATTGCTTATTTCAGACTCAAGAATACCACTTTTGAGATGATAGTAGTGTATCCCTCTGACTGAACCTCGATAAATACCCACCTCATATGTCTCTGACTCTGAAAAAAAATCCCACTTCACATGTCTCTAAGAACATTCCTATCCATCGCTCTCAAACTTTGGTAAAAATATAATTAACCTATTTCAGACTCTAGTATGCCACTTGTGAGCTGGTATTAGGGTTCGTGTTAGACTAAATCTTGATCAATTCCCACTTCATATGTTTCTAACTCTAAAAAGAATCCGGTTTATCTCTCTCAGGCTTAAGTAAAATGCCAAATTCACCAATTGCAGACTCTAGTTTACCACTTGTGAGCTGGTTGTAGTGTCTGTTTCTGACTGAATCTTGATAAATTCCACTTCATGTGCCTCTAACTCTAAAAAGAATCCGATTCATGTCTCTCAGACTTTGGTAAAATCTTAATTCACCTATTTCAGACTCTAGCATACCACTTATTAGCTGGTATCAGTAGTGTATGTCTCTGATTGTATCTTGATAAATTCCCATTTCATATGTCTCTAACTCTAAAAAGAATCTGATTAATCTCTCTCAGACTTTGACAAAATACCTAATTAATCTATTTTAGACTCTAGTTTACCACTTTTGAGCTGGTATAATTGTATATTTCTGACTGAATCTCTATAAATTTCCACTTACTATGTCTTTAACTCTAAAACGGTCTGATTCCTCTCTCTCAAACTTCTGCAAAAAAACTTATTCGCGTATTTCAGACTCTAGTATACCACTTTTGAGCTGATAGTAGTGTATGTGTCTGACTGAATACTGATAAATTCCAACTTCATATGTCTCTAACTCTAAAAAGGATCTAAATAATAATAATAATAAAAATAATTTATTTCTTACCCACTTACAAAAGGGAAAAAGTGGAGTATACGGAGAAAACAAAGAACTACAAATAACACAGAGAACACAAAAACAAATAACACAAAAAACACAAATACAAGAAAAATAAATGACAATTTAGCAAAAGAGGTGGATAAGATGATTGTTAGGACCAAGACGGATTGGCGCTTCATCAATTAATTTGGAACTTAGTTTTTTCCAATGAGAGAACAATATCCGGTGCCTGATATTTACTAATTAACTTTCGGCGTGAGAAATTATCGTGGTAAATACAGTAAGAGCTTACAATCTCGATAGTGATCCGTCTTGACCCTCTTACGTCACCTTTATTCGAAAGCATATAAAAACCAGCACAAAATAACACAGAATCGTCGCATAAAATCGAGTACAGCTTTGTAAGTGCGTGTCGTCGGAAATGTCCACGATTTCCAACAATGTTAGAATACCCCAGTTTAAGTTTGAATTGAATATCCTGAATGGTCTGAAAACGAAAAGAATTTAGAGAATTGCAAGCAGAAATCCCAAGCCATCGAAAAGAAATGACTTTTGGTACGGAAAAAGAACTGCAATCCAAAGGATGAGACGAACTAACCCTATTACATATAAGAAGTTCACATTTATCTACAATTAGCAATAATCCAATTCTTACAAATGCACCAGCAACAGATCGGACATAGCGCGCTAAACCGGCCTCAGTTCTGCTGATAAGAAGCAGACTAAGAGCATACCAAGCCTGAGCATGGCAAACACTATCGAATGCTCTAGATATATCAAGGGTGCAAAAATGAAGACTATAACTACTCCGAGTGGCTTCCTTAATAAGCTCCACACGATGAGCATGTTGACAGGCCAGACCTGACCTGAAGCCGAACTGGTTAGCCTCATAATTAACAAATTCATTGATATGTGGAAGTAAAACATACTCAAATAATTTACATAGAGTACATGCGACGGTTATCGGCCTGTACGAATTACACGAATTTATATCTTTTCCTTTCTTTAATATAGAAGTAACACTTCCACATAAAAATGAATCAGGAACAATAGAACTTGAAAGGCACATCTGACATAATAGCTGAAAATGCGACAGAAGCTCAGCTGACCTCAGATCAAGATAAGCCGCACAAATACCATCAAGATCACAAGACTTCGACTTTAACCGTCGAAAACATTTCACAATATTAGATTTATCAACAGGTATGTCTTTGGCTCACACTATTAGGAAGAACCTACGCCATTAAAGCAGTAAAACGGTTATGAACATCATAAATAATAGCGGAAAAGATGCGCGTATAATGTTTAATCCACGAAAATCTTGGAATAATATCACTAGAAGAAGATGCTTCGAGTTTCGACGCATTCAGGACATTTTGCTACTGTTTACCATTAGTCAGAAATTCAGCGCCCGAAAACTGAACTGCATGAAGATGACGCTTATAAGCCGATTTTGTTCTCTGCTTGATGCTAAAAACTTGCCCACTAAAAGGTTTACCGCAAGCAATCCATATTTTCAACCAAAACTTGGCTTGGTTCTTTACTTTTTTAATTTCTGGAACACACTTCCAAAAGGTCTTACGGGTGTTAAGTTGCACGCGAATCAACGGAAAAGCTATTGCTTTAGCTTGTTTAATTGAAGAAACGATGTTTCTGTAGTAATAGTTTAACTTACCACGAGCATCACTGACAAAATAACCAGCGCCAGGAAGATGAGAAGGCACCGAAATAGTGGATGGCAGAAAAATGAGAGTCGAAAAATAGAGTTACCAACTTGCATTATCCCAATCACGTTTGCAAATCCATTTTTTAGGTTAGGAGGAGCGCTGAAACTGATTGGAGAGCTAATAGATAGATCTAAATTAAGAGGGAGATGGTCATAGTCTTTTTCCTCGTCGTAGACATGAACATCAGAGGAATGAAGAAGAGGCAAACACACACAATGGTCAAAATCAGAAACTGCTCCACTATTGTTGATATATGAGAAGCTGCAATCTTTATTTATAATCCTATGCACAGCTGGTAGAGTATTTAGTGAGGTCTCAGATCAACTGGATGATATAGTAATTTTGCAATTTAGATCACCAGCAAGAAGCCATGAATACCCAAGAGATTCAATTCTGCTAATTAGACCTTGTAGCTTATCACAAGACTTGGTAAAACGCGAGAACGGACTCTACCGACTTTTTAACATGTGGCAGATAAGCATTAATTAGGACAGAGTCACCAAGTCTCACAGCTAGAAAATGTTCAGAAGAGTGGTAGCACACTGGTAATAAATCTGCAAGATTCCGTCTGATATAACACACAAGGCCACCAGAAGGCCTACTCCGAGTCCGTCTAGCATCGGTACTAAACACAACGTGATCACGATTCCTTCGTGAAAAGTTCGCAAAAAGCCGTCTGTCCTCGCCTGGAGACAAGGACAACGAAAACTAAATGCCACATGATCATCAACACAGTTTGCACAATTATCGGATCCGTACATGGGGTGTCTTTGCAATACTCCTGAGGGCCATAGCATGTAGCACATTTATATCAGGTAGTAGGACAGTTAACAATTAGATGTTCAGGAGACTGGCATTTGTTACAGCATCTCGGGATTTTCTTAAATTCATAAATAGGAATCAGTTCATATTCAATTCTCAACCCCAGTCTAGGAGCCGAAATACGAGACCCTTGGTCACTAAAGGCAGTCTTGACAATCCAGAAATTTCCAATCCGGGTGGCTTTAGCAACTCCAGAACAGTTTTTGAACAGAGATAAATGAAACAAGTCACCAATCGCTTTTGCGATTCCGTAGAACTTCCCTCCTGAAACTTTACATCCGATCCACGTAAGACTGTTTGGGCCGAAACGCAAAAGCCGCCTGCCGCAACATTGTCAATCTCCACTATTATTCTGTCTCCGGAGGCACGAATATTATCAAAAAATTCATGTCCGGCAATTTTATCAAACACAGCTTTTTGTTTCGAAAGGTTGGCAAGATCACGTGGTATCTTCGTGATAACGATTGTTGCTTGATTCATTACAACTGGAATAGAAGCAGCACCGTCCCCGGGTAATCATGGGAAGTGGAGATCATAAGCAGTCACCTTATCTTTAATTTGCAGCAAGGTCTGATGAAAAGTATTAATTTTTGCCGAGAGCTGCAGGCAAACACGAAACCTCTGTGGGGGAACGTATCACGAAAACAGGAATAATAGGAAAAGGCTCAGTTTTTGTTTTCTCAAACTGTTCAAGCATGTCCTTCAGGTGATTCATTAGAACATTTGACCCTGTGCGTTTAGGACAAGCATCCGTAATCGGCAGCTTTTCCCACAGCAGCTTCTTCCCCTTCGTAATATCAGCCAGCTCAAAAAAGTCAACTGCTGATTTCAAAATAACTGTATGATCTACATCTACTCCTCTCTCTAAGTTATACTGAAGAAAGTTCAGAACGAGGGAAAAAACTAAACATTCCCAAGGTTCAAGATCAAAGTCCATTTTCCTTGCAAATTTGTCAATCCAAACCACTAATGAAGGAACCTATGAACAAGGGAAGTGTAAGGACCCCTTCAACTATTCCCCGTAATTTACGGGTAACTTCTTATCGGCGGGTATAATACATCGCTTGCGGGAGGTTCCTTCTCTCTTCTGCTTGTTCCCAGTACACTTCTTAATGATATGAAATCAAAAATTATATATGGTCACTGAAAATATTCGGGTTTAAACCACTGAATTAATGCAAGTTTAAAATAAAAAAAAATTCACTCTGAATTTAGGTCAAGTTGAACCATAGCAAATATTACGAAATAAGAACTGAATTAGATACGGTTACTGAATTAATTCAAGTTCACAACACGTAATTAATACCAAATTAATTAATACTTAATTAAAGTCCAAAGCAGTCTTTAAGATCTTTTGCAAACTTTCGCAAACTCAAACTTTTGCCAAATACCTTATTCAGACTCTAGTTTTCAGACTCTAGTATACCACTTGTGAGCTGATAATAGTGTCTGTTTCTTACTGTAAATTCCCACTTCATGGGTCACAAACTCTAAAAAAGGTCTGATTCATCTCCCTCGGACTTTATAAAAAACCTAATTCATCTATTTCACACTTTAGTATATCAATTGTGAGCTGGTAGTAGTGTTTGTGTCTGACTAAATCTTGAAAAATTCCCACTTCATATGTATCTAAGAAAAATCCTATCCATCGCTCAGACTCTAGTATACCACTTGTGAGCTTGTAGTAGTGTCCGTGTTAGACTAAATCTTGATAAATTCCCACTTCATATGCTTCTAACTCTAAAAAGAATCCGATTTATCTCTCTCAGACTTTGGTAAAATGCCACATTTACCAATTGCAGACTCTAGTTTACCACTTGTGAGCTGGTTGTAGTGTCTGTTTCTGAATGAATCTTTATAAATTCCCACTTCTTGTGTCTTTAACTTTAAAAAGAATTCGATTCCCTCTCTCAGACTTTAGTAAAAACTTAATTCATCTATTTTAGACTCAAGTATACCACTAGTTAGCCGGTAATGTTGTTTACTGAATCTTGATAAATTCCCACTTCATATGTCTCTAACTCTAAGACAGTTCTGATTCATATCTTTCTAAGAATTTGGTAACAACCTAATCCACCTACTTAAGACTCTAGTATACCACTTGTGAGCTAGGATTACTCTAGATGTCTGACTGAATCTTGATAAATTCCCGCCACATATGTCTCTAACTCTGAAAAGATTCCGATTCATCTGTCTCTCAGACTTTGGTAAAAACCTAATTCAACTATTTCAGACTCCAGTCTAACACTTGTGAACAGTAGCAGTGTCTCTGTTTGACTGAGTCTAAATAAATTCCCACTTCATATGTCTCTAACTCTAAAAAGAATTCAATTCATCCGTCTCAGATTTTGGTAGAAACCTAATTCATCTATTTCAGACTCTGGTATACAACTTTTGAGCCGGTAGTAGCGTCTATGTCTGACTGAATTTTGAAACATTCCCACTTCATATGTCTATAACTCTACGACTAATCTGATTTTTCTCTCTCAGACTCCGGTAAAACCGAAATTCAATTATTTTAGACTCAAGTATACCACTTGTGAGCTAAAATTAGTGTATGTGTCTAACTGAACCTCGATAAAGTCCACCTCTTCATATGTCTCCAACTTTTAAAAGAATCTGATTCATCGCTCTCAGACTTTGGTATAACCTTAATTCACCTAATTCATACTCTAGTTTACCAAATGTGAGATGGTATTAGTGTGA
The DNA here is from genome assembly GCF_032884065.1 of Artemia franciscana. Classification (NCBI taxonomy): domain Eukaryota; kingdom Metazoa; phylum Arthropoda; class Branchiopoda; order Anostraca; family Artemiidae; genus Artemia; species Artemia franciscana. The sequence continues at coordinate 35,870,753 of NC_088873.1, forward strand.
GTGTCTGACTTAACATTGATAAATTCTCCACTTCATGTATCTGTAACTCTAAGAAGGAGCTGATTCATCGCTCTCAGACTCTGGTAAAAACCTAATTTACCTATTTCAGACTCTAGTATACCACTAAGCTGCTGATAGTAGTGTCTGTAATTGACTGAACCTTGGTAAATTCCCATTTCATATGTTTATAACTCTAAAAATAGTTTGTTTCAACTCTAACAGACATTGGTACAAACCTAATTCACTAGTTTCAGATTCTAGTACCACTTGTGAGCTGATAATAGTGTCTGTGTCCGGTTTAATCTAGGTAAATTACCGCTTCATATGTTTAAGTCTAAAGAGTATTCGATTCATTACTTTAAGACTTTGTTTTTAAAAAAACCTAATTCTCCTATGTCAGACTCTAGTATTTCGCTTGTGAGCTGATAGTAGTGTCTGTATTTGACTCAATCTTCTTAAATTCCCACTTCATATGCCTCTAGCTCTAAAAAGAATCCAATTCATCTCTCTTAGATTCTAGGAAAGCTTATTTACCTATTTCAGACTGTTGTATACCACTTTGAGCTGATAGTAGTGTCTGTGTCTGACTGAATCTTGATAAATTACCACTTCAGATGTCTCTAACACTAAAAAAATCCGATTCATCTCTCTCAGACTTTGTTAAAAATATAATTCACGTATTTCAGGCTAGTAGTAGGGTGTGTGTCTAACTGCGCCTTGATAAATTCCCACTTCATATGTCTCTAACTCTGAAAAGAACCCGATTCATCTCTCTGAGACTTTAGTGAAAAACCTAACTCTTCTATTTCAGACTCCAATTTATAGAGATTTTCGCCAAACAGAGTATAAAACATTTTGAACCATACAGGTGATTCAAAGAAACGTTTCTTCATCGAGCTTTGTGCAAAACAGAGTACAAAACATTTTGAATCACACATTTGATGCAAAGAAACGTTTCTTCTCCCAGCTTTATGCAATACAAAGTACAAAACATTTTGAACCATGATTTACAGAAACCTATCTTCATCGATCTTTGTAAAAATAAACTGAGTGCAAAAGATTTTGAACCAGCTTCTTTGAAAATTTGAAGTCCAAAAACTAAAGTCCAAAAAAATCTAAAAATTTTGAGCCACTGATATAATTCAAAGAAGAATATTTTCATCGAGCTTTGGGCAGAACAGGGCACAAAATATTTTGAACCACACATTTGATTGAAGAATTGTATGTTCGTCAAGCTTTGTGCAAAACAGATTACAAAACACTTTGAACCACACAATTGATTCAAAGAAACGTATTTTCATCGAACTTTGGTCAAAAAAGAGTACAAAACAGTGGAACCATCTATTTGATTAAAATACGTGTAACTTCATTCAAATTTGTGCAAAACAGAGTACAAACCATTTTAAACCACCTATTCGATTCAAAGAACCAAACTTTTCATCAAGCTTTGGGAAAAAACAGAGTACACAAATTTGATTTTCACAAAGCTCTCATACAACACATTTGATTCAAATAAGCGTATTTTCATGGAGCTTTTTTCAAAACAAATATTTGCAAAATCAAACAAGTCCAAAAATTCTAAGTCTCAAAATTCTAAGTCTCAAAAAATTATAAGACCAAAAAGTCCCAGAGAGGTTTACACTCATTGAGAGATGTTTTAGACTCACGTCAACATTTTCTGCATTGAAAAAATTCAATGATGAGGTGACTGAGGGATGATATTTTTTATATGGTAGATATCCCATTTCTAGGAAAAGAAATCCTTTTCGATCTGACAATTTTTACTCTTGGTTTCTTTTTTTTTTTTTTTTGTCAAGAGTGATGTTTTTGCTTCTGATCTGATTGGAGAATGATGAGCGATGAGGTGTTTCTTGTCCTTTTAAAACCTTTTCCGCTTCAACGTGATTTCAATCCCTCACCAAGGGATCGCTTGCCAGACATAATATTTTCTGAAACACTTTCTTTAAAATTCTTCCTAGAGCCCTTATCATTTGGTGTAGAGGAGGCAAAATCCACGGTAACCGGAGCAATATATTTTTTTGCCAGGGCTAATATAAAGCCTACCATATTCCATTGAATAGTTAAAATGGAATGCATCATTCTTACGAGCAGAGATCTTTCTTTTATACAATACAAATCATTCATACTTTCATATCCTTCGTATTTGAGGGTTAAAAGAAAGGTTAAAAGAAAGGACTTGAGTGATTTTATCTATTCCTCTTTCCCACCATACACTGGCAAATCGTTTGCTCTAATTTTTATATCATATGTACGATCTTTTCTAAGGATGTCATATGCATTTTTAAGAATACAATCAACAAGAGAAACTTCATATTTTCCATCGAAATTAATGGCAGAGGAAAGGTTTGTCAAAAATCACTTGTTTTATTCAAACCATCAAAGATGGGGCCACAGACACTGGACATGAATATCAAATAGAAATCATCAGGTATTATGAACGTCTTCAGCGATAATCGTCGAATCTAAATCAGAGTTGTATCCTAGCCAGTGAACAAGCAACTGTCTCTTATCCTTGCACGTTCAACTGTTTAATATCTTTTCAATCTAATACATTCCATTGTTTTTAGCTTGTTGTAATTCATATTGATAAAAACCACCGAGAATCTCTTCATTTTTCTTATCACGTAAACGATACGTTACAGGTTTAGTGTCTGTGACTTTGGCACATTAAAAAGTTATTTGGACCACAAGCAGTTCCCCTTTTCAAAAATATTACCAGTTCAATTGAATCGAACTATATCACCAACATTTAATTGCTTCTTTTTCACTTGCCTTTCATTTATATATTGTTTAAAAAAATGTCAAGTGTATTTTCACCGTGATGAAATTCCAAAGGACTAAGATTGCGCAGATCAATGAGGTGCTGATTATAAATCATCATGATTTTATCTAAACCATGAATAAAAGCAGCATTATTTTTCAATGTATAGTATCTCGAGATTAAAATTCGAACTGTTCTTATTAAATGGTGAGCCAGTGCCGCGTTTATTGGAGTATGGCTATCATAGGGCACTGTATCATATTTCGATAGAACCCTTTTAACATGTTGATTTACAAATCCGTTTCGTCGATCTGTTTGAATTATTCTATAACAATCTCGCTCAAGAATACCTTCTAGAGTTTTAGCAACTTCAAGTTTCTTTGAACCTTGTCTAAAGTCAAAAAAATCTGCTTGTAATATATACAATAGTGAAAAAGCTTTAGTTTTCCGATAATGACTACTGTAAACTCTATTATTTCAATGAAGATTGTAGCTTGGCTAACTCTGTAAATGTTCTCTTACAAGCATCTTTTCAAGTTCAGTGACTCGAGCAAGTTTTCCGGGGGAACTTCAACTTCCCGCTTCGTCAATATTCTCATAACTTCCAAAATTCAAAAACTTGGGCCGTTTTGAACGTAAACGTAGTTTGAATTTTCTGCTACCTTTTTGCACATTAATTGGTGATTCGCTGATATTAAGACGCCTTCGTTTGATTTCTTTTAAATCATCACCGCCACTTGATGTGCTAGTATTTTCCAAAAATGATTTTACAAAATCTTCCGGTATTAGATCATATTCCCTTAATCGATTTAATATATTTTTATTCCCAACAGAACTTTTTGGAAAGTTTAATGAGTTTAAAATTTTATACAAATGACTATCAAAGGATTTAAGTCTCTTACGATTTGCAATCAAATATGATATTATACCAACTAGATTGTAGGTCTGGTCGTTGATTAAAACTTAAGTTTTTTTGTCATCAATTTGTACATTTCATTTTCTTTGAGATAGGTCAAAAGTCTTTTACATTGTTCACGATATGAATTATGTAATAAGTCTACAACACTTGCTAAGACTTTAGATAAATCTTCTTCTTAGGCTGGTGCTTTCAAAGTTTCAGAATTTTTAGCTTGAGTACGATCAATGATATTTACGTTGAGCGCCTTTTCATGGTAGGGTTTATGCCGCTGAGAAAACGTAGTATTATTTTGTCGGAAACGACCGAAAACGCAAACCTTAATTGAATATCCGGCGTTAAGGAAGAAGACAACGGCATAAACGGCAAAATAAAATTTATTTATTCAACTTAATCGTGGGAAATCAGTGCTTGTGGGTTATATAAAATTAAAAAAAAACGGCTTATAATGAAACAGTAAGTTCGAAGCCAGTGTTTAAACCTTTTTACACCCCGTATTTTGGTCATTTTCAAGAGCTAAAAAAGTGCTTAAATTTGAAGTTACGATAGAAGCGATTTTTAAATTCGTAAAGAACATAAAAAAAGGCATCGAGTGGTATGTTCACTTTATTGATAAGTCAATAACATAATGATAATAATAATAATGAAATATAATAACAATAATAATATAATAATAAGTCAATAATCAATAACAATATAAATAAAAATAATAATCAATAATAATAATAATAAGTCAATAATATAGTCAAAATTTACCGAAAGTTCTCATTATGTAAGGCTATTTTCGGTTATGGTAAGACGGAATGATTCGGTCTTTGGCTCTAAGTTTTGCAACCAAACGCTGAATTCTATGTGTAAATGGGAGCTGCCTGTAGATAGATAGATGGCAAAACATCTGTTTAGGTATGAAATTCTAACTTAATATGCATGCGATGGCCACTCAAGAAATACACAAAAAAGTTTGCTTTTGAATTATAGATAGTACTTAATTGATGAAAAGGTAGAATGTGGTAGTGGATCCTTGAACTTACTTTCTGTTGAAAAAACTTTTTTTAATTTATTCTCTCTTTAGACCTATTGAATGCAAAAAAAAAAAATCAATTGAAATTAAGGAGTACCATTGAAACTTGAAACAAACAGAAATTATTCCCATTTATAAGGGGATAAACCTCTCTTAAATGCCTCGCTTGTCATGCTTAAGCATTTTAAAACTGTTTCAAGAGTCGTTCTTATGGAAATGGGACAAAACATAAAACTTTAGCCTAAAGAGCAAGGTTTTGAGGGGGCAGTAGCCCCCCTTATACAGAATAATTTCTATTCGTTTTAAGTTTCAATGCTGCTTCTTACTTTCAGCTGAAAAAACTTGTTTTTATCTAATTTCTAATCGTTTTTTAAATAGTACGAAGAAATCTAGCCTCCCCCAGAGGAAATTCCCCCTCCCACAAATCACTCCTTAGAAGAAAGCTCTTCCCTCGTAAGATATTCCCCCAGGAAAGTTCCTCCCGGACAATTCCACCATCGGGGAAAATTTCCCGGAAAATTTTTTTGGGACGATTCCGCCTGAAAAAATTCTCTTTAGCACAATTTTATTTGATAAAACGCCAACCCCCTCCCTTCACTGAAACCGTGCAAATTTTTCTTGCTCTAAAATTCTCACAAATAAATTCCAACTCAATGAAGCTATCAGGCTTAGAATGAATAACCAGAATCATTTGGTATGTAGACAACTTCCAGACATCCATTCTAAGAGTCACAGGTGCTGTAGACAATTTCACTTTGTTTTTACTATTCAATATCATAAATGGTTGGATCCACATTCATATTACAGGCAAAATAACCTCAAAATAGACTGATAACTTGCTGTATTATATAACAATTGGTTGATGACGGGTCTTTGGTCATTTCTAGCGTGATATTTCAAACGCTGTAATAATTTATGAAATAATAAAGCAGTTACGGGTTTTCTTGATCTATGCTAGTGGTACAACATCTGATAACATAATTTGTTCAACCTGGGTAGGTGATGTTTTGGCAAGAGCCGGTTTTGATTCTAAGAGACCAAAAGCCCAATTGTTTACCTTTACTAGATTTAATTTGTGTAAATATATGTTTTTAATATTTTTATTTTTCTTTAAGTCCTCTGTGTTATCCAGCTCTCCTTCTTTCAGACACTTCGGTCAGCGAATCTCCATTTAACAACGAGCCTGAGGCTATATCTACCCCGATTCTAACTGAGAACATACAAGAAATTTGTGGAGTTTCTAGAATTCGCACGTTTTTCGGATTTCCTGCTTGGATGGGTGGTAATTCCATAAATAATACTGATCCAGGCCAAGGAAATAATACATCTTCCTCGATCGTTGGTGGTTCAGAAGCATTAGTTGGTAGCCATCCTTGGATGGCCTTAATAATTCAAGATTTTTACCCGTTATGTGGAGGGGCATTAATTACTAACAAACATGTGCTGACGGCCGCAAACTGCGTGCAACTAGAAGGCATTTACAAGGTACGCTTAGGAGAGTACAACCAGGATGATGAAACTGATCCGGATGTAATCGAAATCCCAGTAGAAAAAGTTGTAATACATCCAAAATATATTCAAAGAAGAACAGGGTTTAAGAATGATATTGCTATTTTAGTACTTACGAATCGAGTTGTGTTTACAGACCGCATACTTCCTATTTGTCTACCTGACGGAGAATTAAGAGAAACGGAGTTGACCAACGGTAACGTTATCCTTTCAGGATGGGGAAGCGTCTCTTCTGGAGATGAATATCTCTCCATATTGCAAGAGGCTAATCTCAATACTGTTGAACAAGAAGATTGCTTAAAGGTCTGGAAGGGAATAACAGAGGAGCAGATATGTGCTCAAGCCCCAGGAAATGGTTTTTGTGTTGGTGATATTGGAGGCCCGCTTACACAAGTGATTGCTGAAAACGGACGTTATTACTTGCTGGGATTGCTGTCTTTTGGTCGGAAAGGTAAATGTGCAGATGCTAAATATCCAGGAGTTTTTACTCGTATAACCTCTCATTTGGACTGGATTAAGGAAAACATTAGAAATAATTAGTCATGTTATTCTCTTTTATTGCTTTTATGTTTATATGTATTCTTTTATGTTTATATGTATATGTTTATATGTATTCTTGTAGCAATAAAACATAAACGAGCTTTTATTAAGATTAAAGTTACAATATTTCTAATAATAATAAAGTAAATTAGTTATTAATAAAAATGATATATAAAAAATTATCTATTCGTATAGAAGCGACAGCAGTGACGGGCAGAAGAGGGATGAAGAGGGAATCTTCCAAGTCTTGCTTAGGTTGGGCAAGCATAAACAATAAAATCATTGTTGCACACTTTACGTCCCAAAAATGCAAGGTATCAGTCAGGGCTGTGTTCAGGATTTTTTGTTTGGGGAGGGGGAGCTAGAAAAACTTTAAAAAACGCATCACAAATGTGTTTTCATGCATTTATATTACGGTTTTACGAGTCAAACAAATATTTCTGGGGAAGGTTTCAAACACAAAAATTCTTACCCTGAATACAGCTTTATACGGTCATAGCAGTATTTGCTCCTCAAGATTCGACTAGCAAAGAAAATATTGACTAATATGAAGTGTAGGATTCAGTTACAGCAACAAAAGCTATTTAATTCTTCCAATACAAGAGTTTAGTGAAGATCCTGCCATTGTATTGTATATTAATCACAAATTTTTCGACAAAAAAGCTGTTCAGAGAAAAGTAAAGAACTTCATTAAACCATAGTTTAACAAAAATAGAACCAAATTGACTACCGAGCGTAAAATTGCCGTGAATGAGCATCAATACATAAATGAAACCCAAAACAAACGGAAACTAGACCTACGTTGCCCGGGCAACATGAAGTGTTGCAGCAACCTTTGTCAGGGCTTCGTCGACTAAAGTGTTGCGAGAGCAACACTTTGATTTTGTTTCTTCGCTATCGATCAGTAATCACATGATCCAAGGCTATTCCTAAGCGTTGAAAAAATAGCAACAAGATAGTATCGAAAGAAGGGGCTAAATTGACTTTGCTGCCAGTTGAACTTTATCCTTTTCAATCGTAGATATCGTGACGGATGAAAACTCGAAACAATATCTTATATAATCTAATTGGTATTATAAAGCTATCCGTAACTTTTCAGGTTTAAAATACCATAGGTGACACTATGGTATATTACCATACCGTATGCACCGGAGAAGCCGGGTGCATAGTCGACATGGATAACATTATCCTTGCCTCTGAAATTTTTGTTTTAATAATACGATCTTTAAAACCATGAACCTCACGTAAATCCTCATTGAGCAAATTTCTT